>NC_051066.1:85803179-86043604 GCF_004664715.2 Peromyscus leucopus | reverse complement strand
AGTAGCATGAGTGAAATAATGGGAACAATATAATAGGGATTCCAGACAGAAAAAACTCTTTCCCTGTCTTTATCTTTCTTTGTTGGTCATTCTCTACATATTCCCCCACCCCCCCCTTGTTTGTATTGTGTGTATTTATTTTGAAGAACCTGCTCAACTAGTCATGTCATTTGTGGGGATGCCACAAATCACTTGTCAGATTGAATATGGTGAATACCAAGGGAAAAATTGGCATAGTTGATGTTTGGATCTCATGAATTCCAAGAGTATCTCAATGCAGAGTTCAAACTTTTTTTTTCTGTTACTAGGTTCAAGTGAGAGACTAAAGATTTTGCTTTATAGATGGTAATGAATTTTACTCAGAAATCTACTGATCAAATCTAATTTCACCTAAAAAATCCCACAGAAACACCAAGGCAAGCATCAAAAAATAGACCCATTACTGGGTTACAATATACACATGTAAAATTAACCAAGTCAAATTTGAATCTTTCCAAAGTTTGATTCAATCAAGAAATTTTATTCATTGGTCTGAAACTGGAAACAATCTAAGGTCCCTCCATGAATAATGGATTAAAGCAAATGATACATTTACATAATGGAGTATTACTAAGCTGTCAAAAACAAAGGACATCATGAAATTTGCAAGCAAATAGATGAACTATAAAAAAATCATCATGAGTGAGGTACAGGCCAAATGAAAACATAGAATGTACTCATTTATAGTGATATTAGTTGTGAAATAAGGGTAATCATTGCTATGGTCCCCAAGCCCAGAGAAGTTAACAAGGAGCTTAAGAGGACAAAAAGAATCTCCCTGGAAAGGAAAATAGAATAGATTCAAAGTGTGTGGGCATGTTGGAACAGGAGCAACCAACTGAAGGTGAGAGAGAGAGAAAATACTGGAAGAAAAGACTAGAATGGGGAGCATTACAGGGCAAAGTGGAAACCTAGTGCAATGGAAACTCTATGGAATCTATGCGAGTAAGCCTAGCAAAGAATCCTAGTAATTTGGCACACAGCAGAATCATTTGTCTTCCATAACCAGGCAAGGTCCAAGTGGAGATATTGGGACACCAAGCCAGCCACAAAACTTTTGTCTGTTTGTTCTGCCTGCAAAATATTCTGAGACCAGAGGCTAGAGAACCCTCATCAAAGAGACCAGAGAGACTTCATCCAGTGACTGATGGGAGAAGATGCAGCCCCACAGAAAATATTAGGCAGAGCTTGAAGTCCTGTGGATAATGGGGGGAGGTAGGTGGATCTGAGAAGCCAGAGCATATGGGACACCACAGGAACAGGGCCCACAGAGTAAACTGACTGGACTCATGGGTCTCACGAGATCAGGGAGCCTCTATGTCTCTGCATTTTATTATGATGAGCAGCTTGTGTTCTTGTGGGATTCTAACAGTGTGAAAAGGCTGTCTCTGACACTTTGTCTACTTATGGACATTTTTCTTACTTGATTTCTCTGTCCAGTCTTGATGGATGATATGGTTGGTCTTATTGTAGGTTGTTATGTGGTATTTGGTTGATGTCTCTGGAGGCCTACTCTTCTCTGAGCAGTGGCACTGGGGTACTAGATCTAGGGAGAGAGATTAGGGAGAGAAGACTGAGAGAGGAGAGGAAGGAAAAAAGATAGAAATCCTGTCTTTATATATTTTGACAATAAAATAACTGTACTTTGTAAAATCATAAAAACAAAATCGTCATGGTAATATGTAAGTAAGATGTTAGTCCATCTCAATCTCCATCATTTTTCTCTAAAATCTTCATTCTGTAATTCCCTTCTTCCCTCCCTCTTCCTCTTGCCTTTAACTTCTTTCCTTCTTCCTCTCTATCATTTTGTTTGCTGCTATCTCTGTCTGCCTACATTTGTTGTAATCAAATATTTGCTAGTTATCAAATTTTAATGATTGTCTAAAAATTTCATTTAAATTGACTTGCACAAAATAAGAATCATGATAATGCTAGTATTGCAGTAGTTTGTAATCAGGTTTTTTTGGTCAAACAGCTCACAAATAATGACATCACGAGACTTATTAATTATGAAAGCTCAGCTTTACATTAGGCTTGTCCCAATGGCTTTTGTAGATTAAAGAACCCATATTTTTATTTTTGTGTGTTGTGTCTGACTTGTTCCGTGTCTTCATGTATCTACTGCACCTTGATTATCTCCTCTTCCTCTCTCTGCTGGAACTCCTGCCTATCTCTCTTGCATAGCTATCACTGCTCAGCTTTTTATTAAACCAATCACAGCATCTTCACACAGTTTACAAATATTCCACAACATTTCCCCTTTTTTGTCTAAATAAAAAGGAAAGGTTTTAACTTCAACCCTAGTAAAACTATATATGATAAGAAACAATTATCAGGTAAGAATTATATTCACAATATTTAATGCCATTTATATCTGGCATATTCAGAGAAAATACTCTATTATCTTCTTATCTTGATGAATTTATAGTTTTATACCTAAACCATTTTCTATCATAACTTAAATAAATCCAAAATATCTTTCTAACTTTAAAACATCCTTTATTAAACTACTTAAGCTTTTATGTTTTAAACTTACAAACTTCACATCTATTACTGTGGACTAGATATCCACGTCTTGCTCCATTTTGTGTGTTTGGAACTTTAAAAAACTACTTTCCAGGTTTATGTGGAAATATGTGCACCCACATTGGATGCCAAATGTAATTGGCTTTTCTTTGGCATGCTAGCTTACAAAGAATGAAATAGAGACTAATTATTAATTATTGAAAGCTCAGCCTTAGTTAGGCATGTCCCACTAACTCTTATAACTCATATGGTTAATTTAGCTATTTTCTATCATGTGGCTTTTATCTTGCTCCTACTTTTTGTGTCTAACTCATTCTACATCTTGATTGTGTCTTCTACAATCGATAAACTGGTTAAATGACTTTTCAGTCTTTCAGTCTGTACAATTCTTCAAAAGTGTTTTTTCACTCCTGAATTGATGAATATTCCAGATTATTGCCCCTATGACCAATTCAACTTCAATGTATGTTATTGTCTATCTAGTATTTTTCAGATTTCTCTTTTGTGTATAATACCTATAAAGGTCATTAGATAGATAATCTAATTGAATATGCTAATTGATACTTACTTTATATATTTTCCTTACATTGATATGGATCATGATCCATGTGTTCAGTTGCCCTGCTTATCTATCTCTTACAAATGTTTTTGTAAAAACTGTTATCTAATAATTTTAGTTTGTATTGTTATAGTTATTAATTTTCTATTCTCATGATTACAAATTTGAATTACAAACTTGAATTTTCCTAAACATTTATTTCTGAACTATGTAATTACCTCTTCTCAAACTGAAAATATGAAAAGAATACTACTTGATCGGGTTTTCCTTTTAATAGTCATATTACAGAATATTTTGGTTTTGTAATATTAATGCAAGAACCCAAGAGTTTCAGAATATTTAATAAGCTTGCTAGTTCCATCAAAGGAAATGAAAATGTCATTTTAATTATTTTTATTTAACTTTTATTTATTTATTTCAGTTTTTTTGAGACAGGGTCCTCTGTGTAACCTTGGCTGTTCTCGAACCTCTCAGTAGACCAGGTTGGGCCTCAAACTCACAGAGATCCATTTGCTCTGCCCCCCTAAATTCTGAGATTAAAGGTGTGTGCCACCATTGCCTGACTTTCATTGTTTTATTTTGCAATCGTTGTGTGAAATTTTTATGTGCTAATGCTTCAAATTATGCTCTTCATTGCCTCACTGATCCTCATATGACCATTTCTTGGCAGAGTATTTTGGCTTTTTTCCAGTGTTATTTTAGTTTTATAGTAGGTATTAGGTTCCTTTAACTGTGATAGGAAAAATTGTTTGGATCTGTACACCACATATATTCAGCACTTGGGAGTGTAAATAGGTATATTTTCATAAATTTGAGGCAGCATGGGCTACATGATGAGTGTAGGCCAGTCTGATTACATGTATGATACTCTGTCTAAAAAGTAAAATACAGAAGTTACAGAACAATCTTGCATTTATAGTGCAAACCTGAATCAAAATTTACCCAGGATTTGAAGTTTTTTTTCAGTGACAAATTAGTCTTGATAACAACACAAGGATATTAGATATGATTTTCTTCTTTTCAAACTCAAAAAATTTTTTTGGAGGACACATCTTGAGAACTTAATATCTTATTAAAATAAAATGATATATTTATAATTAAAAATTAAAGAAAAAAATTCGTTATTTTAGTTCTGAATATTTTTACTATTAGTATTAATGTATTACTTATTTTCTTATTCAAAATAAATGTTTTTTAAAAGCAAAAAGTAATATTATCAACTTATAGACAGTTTAACTCTGCATGTTTTCATTTAGTGAATTGTTTCTTTTCATTGATATTGTATCACTTAAGTGAAATATCATTAATCATGTATTTTGTTGAAACATGTTTTCAGAGATTGTAAAATGATTTATATTTACTTTTAATATTAATTTTGGAGAATTTCATACATATGTTCATTCATGTCCCTTCTCCATGAATCCCCCCAATCCACTCTCCTTTTCTAAATCTACCCAAGAAATTTGTAGGGTTTTTGTTTTCATATTTTTTAAATTATGTACATGTATATATGACTATAAATATGTGCTCATGTGGGCAGGTGAATACGGAGGGCAGAAAAGTATCAAATGGCTGGAGATGCCAGCCATGAGCTGCCTGACATTAGTTCTGCTAAGTGAACTCACTTCTTCTGGAAAAGCAAAAAGCATTCTTAACTCCTGATTCATCTCTGTATCACATGAACTTTTTAGTTTTTCAGTTGATTTAATTCTGTAGTTTTGTGTGTGTGTGTGTGTGTGTGTGTGTGTGTGTGTGTGTGTGTGTTCGTGTGTGCTCAATACAGAGGCTGATGTGTGTGGAACCGTTTATGCACATGTGCATATGTATGTAAGGGTCATAGGACACATCTGGAGGTATTCAGCTTGGTTTTTAAAACAGTGTCTCTTACTCACTGTTAACTTAGGTTGTCTGGCTAGTGATCCCCAGAGCTGGGAACAGACACATATACCATTAGGTTCAACCTTTCCACATGGGTTATAGGAGTTGAATTCAGGTAGTTGCGCTTGCTTGGCTAGCATCTCCCTAGTGCTAATTTCTTTATTTTTAATTATGTAAAACAGCTTTGATTCTCAAGTCAAATTATAAAATAAGTTTAGTTAAGACTAGTTTATAACCTTCCTTATTCTTGCTGATGAAAAAATTTCATCATTTAAAATGTTTTATTAAATATTCAAGAAATCACACATGTATGTATCTGTGTTTTAACATAAACTTAGCATTCTATAGAGACCCTTTGACACCTTATTAACATCACCTAATCTATGTCTTGTAGATTGCTCCAGTGTAGCATTTGGAGGAAAAAAAATTGTTTTGTAGTTGTTTACTATTCCATGATTGTAACTTAAGCAAAGAATTGTTACTGATCTCTATTTCAGTATTATTTCATCATTTTCATTTATTATTTTATCATTTGATGTGATACTTTTGATATCTGTAGTTTTGATAAGATAGCTCTTGGAGAGAAGTAAAAGTACATTACAGATTAGTCACATGTTATTTTTTGGTCACAGACATGAGTTGCTCCATTGTTTGTTCTCACCAAATACAGTTCGCAATTTTTCTTTCTCTATGGCTCCATTCTTAGTTTGTACTATTAAATATTGAGACTATGTATCTCATAAGCCAGGACTAACATTACCATATAATTTTATATGCATGTATTTTTAGCATGAAACGATGTAATCATTTTTCTTGTAAATATGGTTTTCATCATACACATAAACTGTAAGATTATATCTTTGCCCAATTTTCTATTAGATTGTTGAGTTAATGAAAGTTACATATATAAAATAATGGCTTTTCTTTAAATAATGAAGTTATCACTCTTGGTGTGCTATTTATTCTCTCATCTTTTTTAGGTAGTTTAATCTAACTTTAAAATTAATTATGTATATTGTTATAAGAAAGCTTTATTATGAATTATAAAGATATTTACTCAACTTAAAAATATTTGTATCATTTTTAAACAGATTCATTTCTTGAGTTTATTTAGAAATTGTTCTCTTAAATGATTACCTGATTCAATAACTCATGCTCCACATTACCCCTGTTATTCCACTAATTTATAAATAACTCCTTTATTTTATCATTGATTAAATCATATGTAAGCTTTTGATGTGATTAGTATCTTGATGGATGTATGTTCTATTTTTTCACTCTAGTAGATACTATTTCAAACCCTTTATTATCTTAAATTCCATTTCTACTCATTCATTCATTCAGATTACAAATCATTCAGGTATGTTCCTTGTTCCTCAGAATATGTGACATTCAACTTTAGTCTGCTTCCATGACAACCACTGGAAAGGTAAAAGAATTGGTAGAAACATTTGTTATTTTTTAAAAACTTAGTGTTTCCTTTACTTTTGTCCTGGCCTTTAGAATTCCGCACTAGAATTGAAGAGTATGTGCACATTAGTATGCATACAAATATGCACATTTGCACATAAATGTACACATTTTAATTGTAAATATAATGCTCCAAATAAACATCTGCTAAAATCAGAATGTGTAATGTCCCTGTAGAGAGTTGTAAAATACTGAAGTTTGAAGTCTCTTGAATATGTTAACATAAATCAATATCAACATGGATATTATAATACAACAAAATATTCATTGAGTGGTGAATATGTAAACATGTTTATATTGTCTTATGTATCTGTACTATTTCATTGCTTCTCATAATAACTGTATGTAATGCATATCATGATCTCTTTTTTACTAATGTGAAAACCAAGCATTACCAAAGAAAAATTAGTAATCATTCATACTCATGATTAGTAAGGCTTAAGTGGAATTGAACCTGTGTCTTTTGACTTTAAAATTGAAAATGAAATGTATATAAGTGATACACTTTGTGTCAACATGGTAAGAGGCTGGAAGATTCTTAATTGTTTTTACTGCTTTGCAACCTGTTGTATCACAGGTTTTTGAATAACGTGAAGGCAAACAATATTGGAAAGTTCAGTCTTCCTAACACACATGATAATGATCTAATAGATTGTGGTTTGCTATAGTAGTAGGAGATATGGTTACTAAGTAGGAATATCATTTATGAATCTCAATAGTTGGCATATAAACACTTATAACTGAATCCCTCCTTTCAGTAAAGTGGGTCGTAATACTTTTCTAATGTTTTTATGGAAAATGAGCCAAATAAAATTTTCTTTAATGTAAAATAATCCAGCTTATATCTTTTGTTATTTCACACCCCAAAATATCCAGACAGTCTCAGTTGTGCAAAAATAATAACATGATATCTTCAATTGCTCTAAAAATTAATGAAATAGTATTTTGAAATAGTGTTACTAATTTGGAAACTATATAAAATATAAGGTATGATCACATAGAATAAACTGAGACAATATGTGAACCTTCTTTATTAATTACTAAGTGAGGTAAAAATGGAATGTTAAATCATCATAAGGTTTGCAGAAGAATTTAATAACTTACTTCTCTCATTATCTCAATCTCATGGCTACAGAGGATCTAAGACTTTACCCAAAGTTTTAAATTCCATTGTTTTAGACGTCTCATTGCAATTTTCATCTCCGTGTTCCTCAATGTGTATATAATGGGGTTCAAGAGAGGAGTGACCACAGAGTAAAACACAGCAAGGAATTTGTCTAATGACTTGATGGGAAAGGGCCAGGCATAAATAAAGATACAGGGCCCAAAAAACAAAAGAACTACTGTGATGTGAGCAGTGAGTGTGGACAGAGCCTTAGATGATCTGTCAGAAGGGCGGCGCTGGATGGTCATTAGAATGATAGTGTAGGAGATGATTAGGAGAACAAAAGAACACACAGTGAGTATACCACTATTGGCAACGACCATAATGTCTAACCTGTATGTGTCTGCACAGGCAAGTTTGATTACTCTAGGAAGGTCACAATAAAAGCTGTCAACCTTATTGGGACCACAAAAGGGTAAGTTCACTGCAAAGGCTAATTGACTCACTGAGTGTAGGAAGCCGATTCCCCATGCAGCAGCCACAATGCCAACACATACATTGCCACACATAATTGTAGTGTAGCGTAGAGGCTTACAAATTGCTACATATCTGTCAAAGGCCATGGCTATGAGGATCACCAGCTCACTCCCACCAAAGAAGTGAAGGAGAAATATCTGTGCAAGACAGCCCTTGACAGAGATGACTTTGCGTTTGCTGAAAAAGTCAGCAATCATCTTGGGAGCTGTGACAGAGGACAGAGACAGATCAATTAGTGAGAGGTTGGCTAATAGGAAGTACATAGGAGAGTGAAGGTGGGAATCAAAAGTCACTGTTACGACAATAAGAAGGTTGCCAAACACAATTCCTACATAGAAAACAAAAAAGAGTGCAAACAGGAAGATCTGAAGTTCTTGAGAATCGGAGAGTCCAATAAAAATAAATTCAGTCACCACAGAATGATTTGTTTCCTTTGATGATTCATTCCAGAAGAGAGTTTCTGCACTTGCCTGGAAAAGACAATGAAAGGAAGTCAGAGTTGTTATATGCAAATCGACCCTGGGCTCACTCATTAAGAACTTGTTGCGAGCTCTTGCACAAAAGTTTCCAAACTAAAAATCACAACTCATGATTTATAGTACGCTGCCTCTTTTCTTGTCTTGTTCTTCAGGTAGCCAAGGCTCCCACATCTCCTTGGTTCTAGACTCCATCCTTACACAATGCTCTTCTCCTTTCTGTCCTCTTTATCTGCATTCTTATCCTAGACTGACTTCCTTTTTTTCTGAAGGTCAAGACACTATGGTGTTATGAATACTCCTTATATTTTTAATGTTAAAATGGTTAGGATAAAAAAGAAATTTGCCAAAATGAAGCCAAAGGTAGAAAACATAAAGGACAAAAAACCATGATTTAAAAAGAGCCTGTGCCACAGCAGAGATGCATAATATAAAAGACAGATAGATATGATGAATAATGTCTTATGGGAGATATGAGGACATAATGAGTTATATTTCTTCAATTTCTTGGGAGAATGCTGTTATTTGTTTGGATATTTATTTCATCACAACCCGTTGTGCTTAAATTTATGTTTATTTCTGTACTCTTCCAGATCTTTTTTTTTTTTTTTACCCCTGCTCATTTATGAATGAAATTGCTGTTTGCAAAGTCCTATGAAAGTTAGTGGCTCTATTTTTTGCAAACATAAGGACAGATCTAATTATAAAATAATTTATGAAACTTCTTTCAGTTCTTGTCTTCTTTACCAGTAAAATATAATTATCCCAGCACTGACAGTTCTCAGGGATAGGTTTCCTATTGTGAGATACATTATGGTGTGATTAGTTCATGAAAGCCATTCTTTAGAATCACACTATGCAAATTAAAGTTGCTTTCGGTGTTTGTTTTAAACTGTTGAAGCATTTTGTCTCACTGATAGAGAAGGAAAAATTCCAGATTATATCTCCATGTGAACTATGCTTTGGATAAAGATGGTTCAAGGCTTCTCATATGCAGAAAACCAAAATCTATTATAGTAGAAAATAAGAATTTAAGAATGTTATTTTTCAGGAAAAAGGAATTTTGATGCTCACTATGGGTCATACCTTCAGAATTTATGTTGCTAAAAGGAGAATGCTAAAATGAAATATTAATCTAGGGTCCTTTGACCAACACAACCTCCTCCAAATTCATTTGGGACTCTGAAAAAGACTCAAGAAGTTTTATAAGTTGTAATGATTTTATTATCAAATTTGCATTGCTGAAGGGGTTCTTCTGCATATTACACTTTGCTCATATTATAATAACTAAGGGACAAGTGTGATTAAAGAGAAAATACTTCTATCTCATTCACTTTGAATTCAGTCACCAAAATGTTGTGATTTTCATAAACAAAGTTTACCTTGACTTTTTTCTATCTTTCTTTCTCTTTAAAGAAAATAACTTTGTACTCATAGGGATGGAAATCAAGGCTTTGGGTTTAAGCACAGATCTACTGCTTGATCCTGGATGTATTAAGAAAAAATTCTGGGTTTCATTTTCTGTTTTCAAGGTAGTACAACCCAATTAATAATCATCAGATTTTCTACACTTCTAACAATATATTTTGCAACTTCCATGTGAGAGAAATATACAAAACTAGGTTTCACTAGGATTACATAAAACAAACAAAAACAACAACAAAACAAACAAACAAACAAACAAAAATCACACAGAGGAAAGAAAAATGTTAGATTTTTGAGGGACAGAAGATTTGTATGTAACCAATAAATAGGGAGGGAGGAATATGTTTAACTAAGTAAAATTAGTTTTATTGGGCAATAATTATTGTCACTAGAACACGCCTAACAAGCGTCATACTTTTAGTATCAACTCATGTTAATAATTTTAAGTATTTAAGGCAAGCCTACGGGGTTTTCCATTTGTTTTTTTGAAGAAAAAAGCTTAACTGAATCCTAAACAATGAATTTCTACTGAGAGAAGCATTTAACTACTAATCAAAATCTAACCTGCAGTTGCCTGTACTGGTGAATTTTCAATTTTGTCATTCCACTTACCTCTTTCATAACTAGAAGAGACAGTAACTTTAAGAGAAAGAATAGTACAGAGTCTGTCTTATACTTTTCTTCATTTGTTGGATTTGGTTTTTATGTGACTTGTCCTGCTGAGCAAACTGATTGGCTAATGATAAGCATCATGCGTTAACCAGAAGTCCTTGGAGGATCCAGAAACAGCCTGAGGTTGACTGGGGATAGCGACTCTTAGAGTGTCACAGGTTTCCCTTGGCCATTGGAGGAAAAATGGTCTATTCCTGACTTAAGTGACATTGCCAAAAGTACTTGGATTGTTAGATAATATTACCGACTCACTCAATCTAACTGTGATTGCCAAAAAAGCAAAATTAATAAACTAACATTCAGAAATTAAAATCTAGACATATTAATCAGTCAGTGAATGGTAATATTTAGATTTTGTGAGAAGAGCCTAGCTTAAGACACTGATGTCTAGTATGTGGAGGACATAAAAAAATTCCTTGACTAATATTAAAAGTCTCAGTTGTTATCAGTTCTGTGGAGACCCACAGAGGTTTCCTAGTGAGAATTTACTCAAAGTCTGAGAATCTGAGCTTGCTTTACCCAGCAGGGCTGCATAAGGAGATGATTTGACCACAGGTGTGTTTACCAGGATCTACACTTGGCTGTATAGTGTGCTTTGATCTAGCAACAGGGAGGATTTTTTTTTCCCTCTCTCCGTGGCATGTTATAAAAAGCCTTTTGAATAAATCTTCGAGGCCACTGGGTAGTGATCCAGGCCCTCCTGAAGCTACCCTGTGTTTCTGTCTTTCTTCTTGTCAACTAGGTCTCTTTTTCTAGCTAATATTTTCTTATCCCTCTTTCATAAGAACCCTTCAAAAGGTGGGAACTGGCCTCCCATACAGTTTGTTTTATTTTGCAGTGTTAGTTAGCATAAAGACACTAAAATGAGCTGAGATAAACAACTAAGATTTTTAAATTCTATCTAACTTCAGAAAATAAGTCTCCTGAAATACTTTAAATTGCACATGCATTTTGGAAAATCACTAAATTATTTGAGGAAGATTACCAGGGTAACAAATTTGTGTTGTTTTACAAGAGGAATATACAAAAGTATTGCATCATCAAGTACTATAGTGTATATCTAAAATGACAATTCATATAATATATTGCAAACCCTTCTGAAAGAACACATACAAGTTTTTATAGTGTTGCTTTCCCTACTATTTTAATCTTAATGTACACAAACCATTTTCTCTTCATTTTATATATTTATATACTTTATTCATTGGATTTGCATAATTTCTTTTTTGTTTCTCAGTGTATTTATTACCAAAAGGATGCGACATTGTTGAAGTTATTTTGTAAAGAAAAGGATTGGTGCACCTATATGTTTGCATTCCTGTTTCTACAAGTATTTCAGTTTTTAACTCTAATGTTTAGGAAAGCAGCTATCAGAAAAACCTTTGAGTTTTTTTTAAATTTTTAATTTTTTTTTTATTATTTCTTATATGAGATTTTCTAGTCATTTTACATATCAGCCATGGATTTCTCTGTCTAGTACCAAGCTGCTTTTATTACTGTAGCTCTATAGTAGAGCTTGAAGTCAGGGATCGTGATGCCTCCAGAGGTTGTTTTATTGTACAGTATTCTTTTGGCTATCCTGGGTTCTCTGTTTTTCTATATGAAGTTGAGTATTGTTCTTTTCAGATCTGTAAAGAATTATGTAGGAATTTTGATGGGGATTGCATTGAATCTGTAGATTGCTTTTAGTAAGATTGCCCTTTTTACTATGTTAATCCTAACTATCCATAAGCATGGGAAACCTTTCCATTTTCTGATATCTTCTTCAATTTCTTTCTTCAGGGACTTAAAGTTCTCATACAGGTCCTTTGTTTGCTTAGTTAGAGTTACCCGAAGGTATTTTATATCATTTGTGGCTATTGAAAAGGCTGATGTATCTCTGATTTCTTTTTCAGTCTGTTTGTCATTTATATATAGGAGGGATACTGATTTTTTTAGTTAATCTTGTATTCTGCTACATTGCTGAAGGATTTATCAGCTTAGGAGTTCCTTGGATGGATGTTTGAGGTCACATACGTTTACTATCATGTCATCTGCAAATAGGGAAAGCTTGACTTCTTCCTTTCCAATTTGTATCCCCTTAACCTCCTTATGCTGTCTTATTGCTCTGGCTAGAACTTCAAGTACTATATTGAATAAATATGGGGAGAGCAGACAGCCTTGTCTTGTTCCTGATTTTAGTGCAATCTCTTTGAGTTTCTCTCCATTCACTTTGATGTTGGCTGTTGGCTTGCTGTAAATTGCCTTTTTTTTCTGTTTAGGTATGTTCCATGTATTCCTAATCTCTCTAAGATCTTTATCATAAAGGGTGTTGGATTTTGTCAAGTGCCTTTTCAGCATCTAGTGAGATGATCATGTGTTTTTTTTTTTTTTTTATATGGTGTATGTCAATGACAGACTTTCATATGGTGAATCAACCTTGCACCCCTGGGATGAAGCCTACTTGATCATGGTGGATAATTTTTTTTTTTCCTTTGCTGAGCTTTCTTTCTTTTTTTTTGGTATTTTTTTTTTTGTATTTTTTTAAATTTTACAATACTATTCAGTTCTACATATCAGCCACGGGTTCCCCTATTCTCACCCCTCTCCCCCCCCCTTTTCCTTGCCCACCCCCATTCCCACCTCCTCCAGGGCAAATCCTCCCCTGAGGACTGTGATCAACCTGGTAGACTCAGTCCAGGCAGGTCCAGTCCTTTCCTCCCAGACTGAGCCAAGTGTCCCTGCATAAGCTCCAGGTTTCAAACAGCCAACTCATTCAATGAGCACAGGACTTGGTCCCACTGCCTAGTTGCCTCCCAAACTGATCAAGCCAATCAACTGTCTCACTTATTCATAGGGCCTGATCCAGCTGGGGGCCCCTCAGCCTTTGGTTCATAGTTCATGTGTTTCTATTCATTCGGCTATTTTTTTTCAATAATTGAGTAGAACCGAAATTTATTATAAGCCACAGTCGTCCTAGGGACCTCCATACTATATATATAGCCTCCATGGTTCTATGGATTGTGGTCTGATTGTTCTTTATTTTATATCTAGAATCCACTTATGAGTGAGTACATACCATGACTGTCTTTCTGGGTTTGGGTTACCTCACTCAGGATGATTTTTTTCTAGTTCCATCCATTTGCCTGCAAATTTTATGCTTTCATTGTTTTTCTCTGCTGAGTAGTACACCATTGTGTATATGTACCACATTTTTTCCAACCATTCTTCCGTTGATGGGCATCTAGGTTGTTTCCAGGTTCTGGCTATTACAAATAGTGCTGCTATGAACATAGCTGAGCATGTATCTTTATGGTATGAATCAGCATTCCTTGGGTATATGCCCAAGAGTGGGATGGCTGGGTCTTGAGGTAGTTCCATTCCTAACTTTTTGAGAAACTGCCATACTGATTTCCACAGTGGTTGTTCAAGTTTACATTCCCACCAACAGTGGAGGAGTGTTCCCTTTGCTCCATATCCTCTTCAACATTGACTCTCATTGGTGTTTTTGATCGTAGCCATTCTGACAGGTGTAAGGTGGTATCTCAGAGTCGTTTTGATTTACATTTCTCTGATGATTAAGGATGTTGAGCATTTCTTTAAATGTCTTTCAGCCATTTGTAGTTCTTGTTTTGTGAATTCTCTGTTTAGCTCTTTAGCCCATTTTTTAATTGGACTGTTCAGTATTTTGATGTCTAGTTTCTTGAGTTCTTTATATACTGTGGAGATAAATCCTCTGTCAGATGTGGGGTTGGTGAAGATCTTTTCCCATTCTGTTGACTGTCTTTTTGTCTTATTGACTGTGTCTTTTGCCCTGCAAATGCTTCTCAGTTTCGAGAGGTCCCATTTATTAATTGTTGTGCTCAGGGTCTGTGCTGTTGGTGTTTTATTTAGGAAATGGTCTCTAGTGCCAATGCGTTCAAGAGTGCTTCCTACTCTCTTTTCTATTAAGTTTAGTGTAACTGGATTTATGTTCAGGTCTTTGATCCACTTGGACTTGAGTTTTGTGCATGGTGACAGATATGGATCTATTTGTAATCTTTTACATATTGAGATCCAGTTATGCCACCACCATTTGTTGAAGGTACTTTCTTTTTTCCATTGTATAGTTTTGGCTCCTTTGTCAAAAACCAGGTGTTCATATGTGCATGGATTAATGTCAGGGTCTTCAATTTGATTCCATTGGTCCGTATGTCGGCTTTTATACCAGTACCAAGCTGCTTATATTACTATAGCTCTATAGTAGAGTTTGAGGTTAGGGATGGTGATGCCTCCAAAGGTTGCTTTATCATATAGGATTCTTTTAGCTATCCTGAGTCTTTTGTTTTTCCATATGAAGTTGAGTATTTTTCTTTCCACGTCTGTGAAGAATTGTATTGGGATTTTGATGGGGATTGCATTGAATCTGTAGATTGCTTTTGGTAAGATTGACATTTTTACTATGTTAATCCTACCTATCCATGAGCATGGGAGATCCTTCCATTTTCTGATATCTTCTTCAATTTCTTTCTTTAGAGATTTAAAGTTCTTATCAAAAAGGTCCTTCACTTGTTTAGTTAGTGTTATCCCAAGGTATTTTATATTATTTGTGGCTATTGTAAAGGGTGATGTTTCTCTGACTTCTTTCTCGGCCCTTTTATCATTTGTGTATAGGAGGGCTACTGATTTTTTTGAATTGATCTTGTATCCTGCCACTTTACTGAAGGAGTTTATCAGCTGTAGGAGTTCCCTGGTAGAGTTTTTGGGGTCACTTATGTATACTATCATATCATCTGCAAATAGTGAAAGTTTGACTTCTTCCTTGCCAATTTGTATCACTTTGATCTCCTTTTGTTGTCTTATTGCTCTAGCTAGAACTTCTAGTACTATATTGAATAAGTATGGGGAGAGTGGACAGCCTTGTCTTGTTCCTGAATTTAGTGGTATCGCTTTGAGTTTCTTTCCATTTAATTTGATGTTTGCTGTTGGCTTGCTATAAATTGCTTTTATTATGTTTAGAAATGTTCCTTGTATTCCTGATCTTTCTAAGACCTTTATCATGAAGGGGTGTTGGATTTTGTCAAAGACTTTTTCAGCATCTAGGGAGATGATCATGTAGTTTTTTTCTTTCAGTTTGTTTATATGGTGTATTACATTGACTGATTTTCATATGTTGCTCATATATGCATTCATCCTTGCATCCCTGGGATGAATCCTACTTGGTCGTGATGGAAGATTCTTTTGATGTATTCTTGGATTCGGTTTGCCAATATTTTGTTGAGTATTTTTGTGTCAATGTTCATGAGGGAGATTGGTCTGTAGTTCTCTTTCTTTGTTGCATCTTTGTGTGGATTGGGTATCAGGGTAATTGTAGCCTCATAAAAGAGTTTGGTAGTGTTCCTTCTGTTTCTATTGTGTGGAACACTTTGAAGAGTATTGGTATTAGTTCTTCTTTGAAAGTCTGGTAGAATGCTACACTGAAACCATCTGGTCCTGGGCTTTTTTTGGTTGGGAGACTTTTGATGACTGTTTTTATTTCTTTAGGGGTTATTGGTCTATTTAAATGGTTTATCTTGTCTTGATTTAATTTTGCTATGTGGTATTTATCCAGAAAATTGTCCATTTCTTCCTGATTTTCCATTTTTGTGGAGTACAGGTTTTTGAAGTATGACCTCATGATTCTCTGGATTTCCTCATTGTCTGTTGTTATGTCTCCCTTTTCATTTCTGATTTTGTGAATTTGGGTGCTCTCTCTTTGCCTTTTGGTTAATTTGTCTAGGGGTTTGTCTATCTTGTTGATTTTTTCAAAGAACCAACTCTTTGTTTCATTGATTTTTTGTATTGTTCTCTTGTTTTCTATTTCGTTGATTCCAGCCCTCAATTTGATTATTTCCTGGTGTCTATTTCTCCTGGGTGAGTTTGTTTCTTTTTGTTCTAGAGCTTTCAGTTGTGCTGTTAATTCATTGGTATGGGATTGCTCCATCTTCTTTATGTGTGCATTTAGAGCTCTGAATTTTTCCTCTTAGCACTGCTTTCATAGTGTCCCATAAGTTTGGGTATGTTGTACTTTCACTTTCATTGAATTCTAGGAAATCTTTAATTTCTTTCTTTATTTCTTCCTTGACCCATTGATGTTTCAGGTGGGCATTATTCAGTTTCCATGAGTTTGTGGGTTTTCTATAATTTTTGTTGTTGTTGAGGTCTAACTTTAAGGCATGGTGGTCTGATAAGATACAGGAGCTTATTCCAATTTTTTTGTATCTGTTGAGATTTGCTTTGTGTCCAAGCATGTGGTCAATTTTTGAGAAGGTTCCATGGGGTGCTGAGAAGAAGGTATATTCTTTTGTGTTAGGATGGAATGTTCTGTAGATATCTATTAGGTCCATTTGAGTCATAACATCTGTTAGGTCCTTTATTTCTTTGTTAAGTTTCAGTCTTGTAGATCTGTCTTTTGGTGAGAGTGGTGTGTTAAAATCTCCCACTACTAATGTGTGGGGTTTGATGTGCATTTTAAACTTTTGTAGTGTTTCTTTTATAAATGTGGGTGCTTTTGTATTTGGAGCATAAATGTTTAGAATCGAGACTTCATCTTGGTGGATTTTTCCCGTGATAAATATGTAATATCCATCCTGATCTCTTTTGATTGATTTTAGTTTGAAGTCTATTTTATTAGATATTAGGATACCTACACCAGTTTGTTTCTTAGGTCCATTTGCTTGGAAAGCCTTTTCTCAGCCCTTTACTCGGAGGTAGTGTCTGTCTTTGAAGTTAAGGTGTGTTTCTTGTATGCAGCAGATGGATGGGTCCTGTTTTCTTATCCATTCTGTTAACCTGTGTCTTTTTATAGGTGAGTTGAGACCATTGATATTGATGGATATTCATGACCAGTGATTGTTAATTCCTGTTATTTTTTGTGGTTGTGTTGTGTTGTCCTTCTGTGGTGTATGTTGGTATGGGATTATCTATTGCTTGATTTTTCATGGATGTGTTTAGCTTCTTTGGGTTGGATTTTCCCTTCTAGTGCTTTCTTTAGGGTTGGGACAGGTATTGATTAAATCTGGTTTTATCCTGGAATATTTTGTTTACTCAGCCTATGGTGAGTGAGAGTTTTGCTGGGTATAATAGTCTGGGTTGGCATCCTTGGTCTCTTAGTGTCTGCATGAGATTTGTCCATGATCTTCTAGCTTTCATAGTCTCTATTGAGTAGTCTGGTGTTATTCTGATGGGTTTGCCTTTATATGTTACTTGGTCTTTTTCCTTTGCAGCTCTTAATATTTTTTCTTTGTTCTGTGTGTTTAGTGTTTTGATTATTATGTGGTGAGGGGACTTTTTTTTTTTTTTTTTTTTGGATCCAGCCTATTCAGTGTTCTGTAAGCTTCTTGTATCTTCATAGGTATTTCTTTCTTTAGGTTAGGAAAGTTTTCTTCTATGATTTTGTTGAATATATTTTCTGTGCCTTTGAGTTGGTATTCTTCTCCTTCTTCTATCCCTATTATTCTTAGGTTTGGTCTTTTCATGGTGTCCCAAATTTCCTGGACGTTTTGTGTTACAACTCTTTTGTCTTTAGAGTTTTCTTTGACTGACGAATCTATTTTCTCTATTGTGTCTTCAGTGTCAGAGATTCTCTGTTCCATCTCTTGCAATCGGTTGGTTATGCTTGTTTCTGTAGTTCCTGTTCGTCTAGTCAGGATTTCTATTTCCAGCATTCCCTCAGCATGCGTTTTCTTTATTGTCTCAAATTCATTTTTCAGATCTTGGAATGTTTCTTTCATCTGTTTAATTGCTTTTTCTTGGCTTGATTTGATTTCTTCCCATTTTTTGTTCATTTTTTCTTCCATTTCTTTAAGGGAGTTTTTTATTTCCTCTTTAATGGAGTTTTTCATTTCCTCTTTAAGGGAAGTTTTTATTTCCTCTTTAATGGAGTTTTTCATTTCCTCTTTAAGGGAAGTTTTTATTTCCTCTTTAAGGGAGTTTTTCATTTCCTCTTTAAGGGAGTTTTTTTTATTTCCTCTTTAAGGGAGTTTTTCATTTCCTCTTTAAGGGAAGTTTTTATTTCCTCTTTAAGGGAGTTTTTCATTTCCTCTTTAAGGAAAGTTTTTATTTCCTCTTTGAGGGAAAGTTTTATTTCTTCTTTAAGGGCCTCTATCATCTTCTTAAAGTCATTTTTAGGGTCGATTTCTTCTGTTTTTCTGTCTTGGTATGTTCAGGTCTTGCAGGTGTAGAGTCATTACATTCTGATGTTGCCATATAGGTCTTTATGTTGTTGCCTGTATTTTTTGCACTGGCGTCTATTCATCTCTTCTGTGCGGTGCAGGTGGTGTCTGTGTCTGAGAGTGCCTCTCTTGTTCTAATTTTTAGTCTTGGTTTAGTAGGACTTCTTAAATTTGTGCTATTGGGCTATTTCTTCAGGGGCAGCTGATCTCAGTCGGTGAAGTATATACTTATGATTCTGGTGATCTGGTTTGGTGGCTGGGCAGCGCCTTCTTCTGTGATCCCAGGTCACTACTTGTTTATTCGTCAACTCCTCAGCTGATATTGTTTCTTCAGACTTCCAACTGTAGGCATCTGAATCCTCTCCCAGATGGGTTTCAGCTGAGCTGGGTAGTCTCACCAACACCTCCAAGTTGTTGGGTTTCACAGGATCAGCAGCTGGGCCCTGGGTTGTCCTCAGAAGGAGTGTTCAGATTCATTTTGGTTCTGTCCTATGGAGATAGCTTCTTCCCCGGGTGTTGGGGTTAGAGGTGTCCCTGTCCCAAGCTGCGTCTGCTTGTCTCCATCGCCAGGCCTGTCTACCTCAGCGGTCCGCCACCGGGCCTGTATGTCCCTGTCAGCTGCCACTGGGCCTGTATGTCTTTGCCAGCTGCCACAGGGCCTGTATGTCTCTGCCAGCTGCCGCCGTGGGCCTACCTACCTCTGCTTGTCACTGTCACCAGGCCTGTCTACCTCTGTGGACCGCCACCTGGCCTGTATGTCTCTGCTGGCTGCCTCTGGGCCTGAATGTCCCTGTCAGCCGCAGCCGGGCCATCTACCTCTGCGGGCCGCCGCCGCGGGCCTACATGTGTCTGCTTGTTTCCGCTGCAGGGTCTATCTACCTCTGTGGGCCACCGCTGGGCCTGTATGTCTCTGTCAGCCGCCGCCGGTCCAGGGATAATAGTTTTGATGTGTTCTTGGAGTCTGTTTGCCAATATTTTATTGAATATTTTGGCATCAATGTTCATGAGGAAGATTGGTCTGTAATTCTCTTTCTTTGTTGCATCTTTGTTTGGCTTCGGAATAAGAGTAATTGTAGCCTCCTAGAATGAGTTTGGTAAGGTTCCTTCTGTTTCTATTGTGTGGAACAATTTAAAGAGTATTGGTATTAACTCTTCTTTGAAGATCTGGTAGAATTCTGGGTTGAAACCATCTGGTCCTTGGCTTTTTTTGGTTGAGAGACTTCTAATGACTTTCTATTTCCTTGGGGATTATTGGTTTATTTAATTAGTTAGTTTATCTGCTCTTGATTTAGCTTATGTATGTAGTACCTATCCAGATATTGTTCATTTCTTTTAGATTTTCCAATTTTGTGGAGTACAGGTTTTTGAAGTATGACCTGATGATTCTCTGGATTTCCTCATTGTTGTTATGTCACCCTTTTCACTTCTGATTTTGCTAATTTAGATGCTCTCTCTCTGCCTTTTCAGTCTGAATAAGGGCTTGTCTATCTTGTTGATTTTCTCAAAGAACCAACTCTTTGTTTCCTTGATTCTTTGTATTGTTCTCTTTGTTTCTATTTTATTGAGTTCAGCTCTTAATTTGATTATTTTCTGGCATCTATTCCTCACGGGTGACTTTGCTTCTTTTTGTTCTAGAGCTTTCAGGTGTGCAGTTAAGTCGCTAGTGTGAGATTTCTCCAACTTCTTAATGTGGGCATTTAGTGCAATGAATTTCCCTCTTAGCACTGCTTTCATAGCATCCCACAAGATTGGGTATGTGGTGTCTTCATTTTCATTGATTTCTAGGAAGTCTTTAATTTCTTACTTTATTTCTTCCTTAACCCATTGGTGATTCAGCTGAACATTATTTAATTTCCATGAGATTGTAGGCTTTCTGTAATTTTTGTTGTTGTTGAAATCTAACTTTAAGACATCATGATCTGATAGAATACAGGAGGTTATTCCAATTAATTTGTATCTGTTGAGGTTTGCTTTGTGGCCAAGTATGTGGTCGATTTTAGAGAAGGTTCCATGGGTTGCTGAGAAGAAGGTATATATTTTTTTTTTGTTAGGGTGGAATGTTCTGTAGATATTAAGTCCATTTGTGTCATAACATCAGTTAAACACCTTGTGTCTCTGTTAAGTTTTGATTTGGCAAATCTGTCCAGTGGTGAGAGTGGGGTGTTGAAGTCTCCCACTATTAATGTGTGGGGTTTTATGTGTGATTTAAGCTTTAGTCGTGTTTCTTTTTCATATGTGGGTGCCCTTGTGTTTGGGGTGTAGCGTGAATCTTAAAAGTTCTTATTAATAAAATCAAACCCAAGGCCTGTTATTGGGGTCAATGCTGGTAGATCAGAGAGACAGAACAAGCCACAGCTACCTCACTTTGCTGGATCCTCAGCTGTTCTTGTCTCCTCAGACTGGAGGCCTCTGTGTCCTCATATCTGAATGGCTCTCAGCTGAATTGCTGCTGGAAAGCCTGAAGCTTAACTAGCTAAAAGCTTAACCAGCCAAATGCTTAACCAGCCAAATGCTTCTAGTTTCTGGTCCTCAGGCCTTATATACCTTTCTGCTTTCTACCACCACTCCCTGGGATTAAAGGCTTGCTTTCTGGGATTAAAAGCGTGATGAGTCACCATTCCTGTCTATATCCTTGAACACATGGATTTCTGCCTCTGGAATGCTAGGATTAAAGGCGTGTGCTACCACTGCCTATCCTTTATGTTTAATATTGTGGCTGCTCTGTCTCTGACCCCAGATAAGTTTATTAGCATGCACAATAGTTGGGGGAATACAATACCACATTGGGGCATAAATGTTCAGAATTGAAACTTCATCTTGGTGGATCTTTCTTGTAATGAGTCTTTAATGCCTTTCTTGATCTCTTTTGATTGATTTTAGTTTGAAGTCTATTTTGCTGGATATTAGTATAGCTACACCAGCTTGCTTCTTAAGACCATTTGATTGGAAAGACTTTTCCCAGCCTTTTATTCTGAGGTATTGTCTACCTTTGAAATTGAGGTATGTTTCTTGTATGCAGCGAAAAGATGGGTCCTGCTTTGGTATCCATTCTGTTAGCCCATGTCTTTTTATAGGTGAATTAAGTCCATTGATATTAAGGGATATTAATGACCAGTGATTGTTAATTCCTGTTATCTTTTCATGGTAGTGTGTGTGTATTTCTCTTCCTTGGGAATTACTGCTGTGGTGTTATCTATTGCCTGTGTTTTTGTGGGTGTTTCTGCCTTCCTTAGGTTGGAATTTTCCTTCTAGTGCTTTCTGTAGGGCTGCATTTGTGTCTAGGTATTCTTTAAATCTGGTTTTGTCTTGGAATGTCTTGTTCACTTCGTCTATGGTGATTGAAAGTTTTGCTTGGTATATTAGTCTAGACTGGCATCCATGGTCTCTTAGTGTCTGCATTACGTCTGTCCACATCCTTCTGTCTTTCAAAGTCTCCATGAGAAATCAGGTGTTATTTTGATGGGTTTGCCTTTATAAGTCACTTGGCCTTTTTCCTTTGCTGCTCTTAATATTCTTCCTTTTTTTTGTAGGTTTAGTTGTTTAATTATTATGTTGTGAGGGGACTTTTTGGGTGGTCTAGTCTGTTTGGTTATCTATAGGCTTCTTGTATCTTCATAGCTATTTCCTACTTTAAGTTGGGAAAGTATTCTTCTATGATCTTGTTGAACATATTTTCTGTGCCTTTGAGTTGGTATTCTTCTCATTCCTCTATCCCTATTATTCTTAGGTTTGGTCTTTTCATGGTGTTCCAGAGTTCTTGGACATTTTGTGTTATGACTTTTTTGGCTTTGGTATTTTCTTTGACTGACGAATCCACTTCCTCTATTGTATCCTCTACACCAGAGATCATCTCTTCCATATCTTGTATGCTGTTGGTTATGTTTGCATCTGTGTTTCCTGTTCATTTACTCAGATTTTCTATTTCCAGCATTCCCTCTGTTTGTGTCTTCTTTATTTTTTATATTTCCCTTTTCAGGTCTTGAACTGTTTCCCTCACATGTTTAATTTTTTTTCCTGGTTTTCTTTAAGGGATTAATTGTTTCTTCCAATTTTTTATTTGTCTTTTCCTCTATTTCTTTATAGGTTATTTCCATTTTTTGTTTGTCTTTTTCTCAACTTCTTCCACTTTTTTGTTTATCTTTTCCTCAATTTCATTTTTCATTTTTTCTTGAAAGGCCTCTAACATCTTCATGATGCTATTCTTAATATCAATTTCTTCTACTTCTTTTACCATGTGATGTTCAGGTCTTGCTGTTGGAGGAGGGCTAGGTTCTGGTGATGCTGTATTGCTCTTTATGTTGTTGTATGTACTTCTGCCTTGACATCTGCCTGTCTCCTCTTCTAATAGGTATAAGAGGTGCCTGTGTCTGAGCGAGTTGCTGTTGGTCCACTCTGTGCTTGTTGTGTCTGCATCCTGCAGTACCTCTTGGTCCAATCTTAGCTTTTAGTCTAATTGGAAGAAGCAGATTCTGTGACTCATGGAGCTCCTCTTGGTCTTATTAGGGCTCTTGGTCCAGTCAGAGCTGAGGGATTCTGTGTTTCAGGAAGCCTTTCTTGGACCAATGAGAGGTGGCAGATTCTACTTCTCAGAAAGTTACTCTTGGTCTAATGAGGGCTGGCAGATTCCCTATCTCCCAAGGTTACTCTTGATCCAATGACAGCTTTTTGTCCAAAGAGAGCTGGCAGTTTGGTTTCCAAGCCTCAGGAAGTGGCTGGGGTCTCGGGGCAGATGTGTATGGGACCAGGGCATGGAGATTACAGCGTCTGCTGGGGGGTCTTTGTGAGGGGGGCCCTTCCTGCAAAAGCCTTGCCTGCTGGCTGGCCACTGAGCCATAATTTTTATAAGAGATATTTATTTATATTCAATGTTGTCTCATTTGCAAATGATTGCTGATAATTCTAATTTAGTTATGCTGGGACTGGAGAGATGGCTCAGTGGTTAATAGCACTGGCTGCTCTTCCAGAGGACCTGAGGATCTGTGGTCAATTCCCAACAACCACATGATGGCTCACAACCATCCACAATAGAATCTGATTTCCTCTTCTGACATGCAGGCATACATGCAAAGCATTCATACATAAAATATAAATAAATAAAACAAAAGAATTTAGATATGCTATTAAAAATCAGATATGTAGCAATTATACTTTGTAACGGGCAGAATTTTTTGCAAATCCATTTCAAGTAAATTCACATAGAGATTTATACCCCTTAATTTTCTAAAAGTAATAAAAGAAATGTTTGTATTCTGTAGAGGTAATAGTCTTTGCTTTACATTCATACCTGCTAAATATCACATACAGTTACAGAACATAATGAACTTCATTAGCCATATGACCAAGATTTAACACAGATTTGCCATGCTTAGGGTATTACAGTCAGAGAATGTTTTCTTTTGTTTCTATTTTTATTGTTGTTCTCATATCTCACATTTTACAGCAGATGGTCTCATAACTACAAAAAATTAGCAAGTTTGATTATATACATTCAGTAAAACATGAGGCATCAAAAAGTTTCTTTTCAGTCCTTATTGGTGAAGTGAATAATTTTGAAAAGTTCTTTGATATTATCAATTCTGGCATAACATACAGAAGGTTTTACTTGTCTTTCTTTCTATTTCCACAAATATGCAATACTCAATATCACTTTTATCAGAGAAATCCCTAGGGGATTTCTAAGATAATTATTTTCAGGGTCCTCATTTTGGTCAGAAGACACACAGGCTAATTTCACCCATGGGGCAATTTCAGGAAGTGAATATAGGTCAAGCTGAAGAGAAGGCTGTCTTTACACAAGGAGAGCTTCATAAGGACACATCACTTTGGAAGAAAATATGACCCAAAAGAAAACTGTGAGTTTGATAAGTCATCACTCTGATATTATTCTGTAAGTTAATTATTGGTTTTAGTTGAATAGTTTATTTTTACTTCTGTCATCTTTAGAATCCAATTGATGTGTTTTCTCTAATCTTCTATTCCATATATACTCATGTCCACAACAGAAAATCATTGTTCTTTATCTGATAATCCATGAGTAGTATTCTGCTAACATTGTACAAATATTTCCTTTAATTTAACCAGACACAATCTTTTTAATCCAAAGAGAGCATAGTACATAAAATAACATTCAAAATAGAAATGGGAGAAAAAATGAAGAAAGTTAAGTGATTAATGTGAAAATGAGGTCAAAATATCCTGCCAACTATTGTCTGCTAGAAGAAAAATTAGCCTTTCCCAGGGATGAGCTCCTAATTCATAATTAAATGTAGAGTGGTCAGTCCTGAAACTATGTATAACAACAAAAGTGGGTTCAACAAATCGAATTTATGTGCATTTGTGCATACACATACATACATACACCCGGATATGTAGCAATAAGAAACAAGGAAAAGAGGCTAGCCACTTGAGGGCTGGCATGGGAACAGTATGTAAGGATGGTCTTTGTTAGTGGTTTGAGGAAGAAGAGGGGAGGGGTAAAATGATTGAATTCTACTTCAATTAAATACATATTTAAATAGTAAAATATACATACAACCAAAAAAAACCCAAAATCATTAAAAAAAAAACAAATAGCAACATAGAAACGATCAATCTGCTAGCAAGGCAAGCTATTTGAAACTACTAGAATACTACTCTTCAGTCATCAGTGTCTATTACATGGTAGCTCTTAAGTTGTGTAATTATGACCAAAACTGCAGATGCTTACAGAAATGCAAACACTGAGACTAATACAAGGTTTAACACTTTGATAGAAGGGCAATCAATACAGAAGAAATTTAAAAAATAGAAGAAAATTATCAGTTTGTTTCTACACTCATAAAAAGGTTATTCAGTTTGTTTCTTCTCATTAAGTTTTTATATCTATCATATAAAAGTCAACATTTAGATTTTCTAGGAGAATTGTTACTGAGATAGATGCAAGAATTACAGAGATGCTTTAATAGATTAGTATATTTCATTAGATCTTTGAAAATACTGATAGATCCTGGGCAAGAGAAAAGAAGGTGAGTGGTTTTTATGTTCCTAAAAGCGATTTGCATGTTGAATATGCTTTTTCAATTTGCATATTTCACCGATAAAGTATAAGTATATGCCAATTGTTCTAAGTAACAATTATTTTATAGAAAGGTGATTTTATATATCTATATCAACACAATCCATGGTATGCATGTATAAAATATATGTAAAAATATATAAATATATTCAGATATAAATACACACAGAGATATATATATATATGTGAAAAAAACATGCTGAGTAATAATGCGATTAAATCGCTATCAATCACAGATCAGCTTAATGATTGATAGAATTTATTTGGTGGTTAACTCACAAAACAGAGATATAGGATTGTAGCAGGATCCTGGAAGGGTGAGGCAAGATCCAAACTGTTCTCTGGTGAGCTCTGCCTTGGTCTGTTTCAGCCTCCAAAATCAACAAGGTAGAGAGAGTGCATACATGCATCCCAGATCTTAAGGATCTCTGCCAGCCATGCCCAAGGGTCAGGTACTGAGCAGCTACCTGCTGCCTCACTAGGGGCAGTGCATCAGGGCATGGCACAAACAACCACTCACTACAGAGTAGCATCATTAAAATAGGCCTATTAAAGCATGGTCACTCCCATGTATCAGAAAGTAGTTGTAAGATACTTTACATTCACAGAGGTCTGACACAGTAGTGTTCTACATCTATAATACTAGAGGAGACAATTTAAAAGGCATTACTTGAGACTTGGTTCTACTTTGCAGAGGTCCCTAAGACAGTCTGACACAAGTGAAAGCTCTCTCTTAGTAATTTCTTTTATTAGTGGCACAGTTCTATCGTGATTGTCAAAAATCGAGCCCAACAAATCCAATGCCAATAGACATGCTACAGTGAATTGGGAAAGCCTAGGAGTCCTCAGCCCTATGCAAAGAACCACAGCCAACTAAGGAATCCTGGGAGTGGAAGAAGAAGGATACCCCAGGGAAGAGCACACCAACTGATTATCCAACACCAAATGGTCAGCCCTGAAAATAAATTTGCAATATCATTATATGGACAGAATAGTTTGTATTTATAAACAACGAAGAGAGGGGATGAATTTCTTTTCTACTTCTCTTTTATTAAAGATAGATTTTCTTCTAATACAATATAGTCCCATCCCTCTCTTTCTTACAATTCCCTCTCACCTTTTTCCTCATTTGGATCTATTCTCTTTATGTCTGTCATTAGAAGAGAAGGTGCTTCTAAGATGTAACAAAAACATAATGAAATAAAATATAATAAGGTAAAACAAAAACCATTATATAAATGTTGGACAAGCCAAGCCAATAGAAAAATCAAAGATTTGCAAGAGAATGCACAAGAATCCAAGACCCACTCATTTATATATTCGGAAGTCTCTTAAAAAGTACTAACCTAAAAACTATAGTATATATGCAGAAAACCTGGTGCAGACCCATGTAGGCCCTTGCTTGTTGCTTCAGTCTCTCTGAGTTCATGTGAAATTTGTTTAGTTGATTTAGAGGGCCTTACTCTCCTCAAGAAATTGAAAGACAACAAAAAACAGTATATGGGAGAATTTAGAGGGAGGAAATAAAGGTAGAAACACTGTAATTAATATTACAATCTTAAAAATTAAAATAATACAGAAAAAAACCAAAAAGTTTGGGTTCGCCTGCACCTTTTTGATATGTGAAATAATAAAAAAAATCAAGGAACACAAACTCTATGCTGTATAATCAGTGTATTTTCCTTACATGTTTGGTAAACCTCTGCAAGACATGTGTGTTTTCTTATCTGCCATCATGCTCTTATAGCAGATGGATGTGTTACTAGTTGACTTGTTTTGAATGTAAAATAATTCTGATTATATCAATTTTTTTCATTGCTCACCTGCTCTAGGGTAAAACAAATTAAGACCCATACGTTGAAAAGCATCAAGAGAGTTACTGAAGGGAGCAGATTTTGGCAATGATTATCCACTATCTAGCTTGAGTATTGTCCATTAGATCAGTAAAAGCATCCTGCTTGTGCTTTGAGGTGAATAATTGCTTCTCACTGAAAGTATAATGTCACACTCCTCTAAGGCTGACAGAACAACTTTGCTTACGTGTTTATGTAATTTATTCTGTTCTTTAAAACAATAAAGATAATCAACAGATAAGTGATATAATGAAAAAAAAACATGCTGAAGATAGATTGATGACAGATCATATATTATTCATGACAGGAAACTAAAATATTTTAAAATCTAGGGGCTCTCAAGATTGGTTTATGCAATTTAAGATCAATATTATCTGCCACTAAGACTGAACTAATTGTGGTTTTTAGAGCTCAGGTCTGAATATGCTTTGCTGTGTTCTTTGGTCAATCCTTCCCTACAGGTATTTACAGTGGTATTTTGTTAATCAGTTTAGTTGAATAAATAAGTTATGTAATATATATTTGTTAATAAATAAATGTGAACCTGGTTTGTATATTTCAATCTGGTATCTGTGTATATCTGATATGGCATTCTGTTCTGTATGCTTCCTCTCTGAGGTTTTCCCATCATTTACTTTATAGCTTTAAGCTAATATTTTATTTTTCCAATGTCACAAAACAATTCTACTGATGCCAAATAAAATCATTGTGTATGCTGACCAAAATGGTAGCATCCTATCAGACCATTTCATTGATATTCAGTACAACTTCCCATCAGTTTCCAAATTTAATCCTCATTTTTACTGTGGAATGTCATGACTGCTAGTGACAAATTTAGACATTTTTTAAAAAAATACACACATTTTTAGGTTTTCACATTGTTGTCCTGTTTCTTCACTACTCTCTGACAGAGAATTTCCTGATAGAGCATGTGGATAACAGTCACACCTGATGCTTCTCTTCATGGGGAGTTGCTCTTGGCTCATTAGCTCATTAGCTTTCACTTGGACAGCAGTGTCACTCACATTTCCTTTAGATTTCTCTTTACATTTATGCATTTCTATTCAGGTAAGTTTCAAAGAGAATGTCAAGTTCTACAAAGGAAGTAGAATTCCTCATACTACTAATTCATAATCTTTCTTTCTTTGTAGGTCACTTCTGGGGACACACTGAGCAAAATGGATGGAGGCAATCAGTCTGTGGTGTCAGAATTTATACTTTGTGGCTTGCACACTCACAGAGTATTCAAGTCTTACTCTTCTTGATGTTTTTGATACTTTATCTGCTCATTGTGTCAGGAAATATTGTCATTATGCTCTTAATTACTACTGACCGCCATCTCCATTCTCCCATGTACTTCTTGTTGGCCAACCTGTCCTTTGTTGATATGTGGCTTTCCTCAGTCACGACTCCTAAGATGATAACAGACTTTCTCAGGGAAAACAAAACTATTTCCTTTTCAGGCTGCATATCCCAGGTCTTCTTTGCCCATTGCATTGCTGCAGGAGAGATGGTGTTGTTGGTGGTAATGGCTTATGACCGCTATGTGGCCATCTGTAAACCACTTCACTACTTCACCATTATGAACCTGAAAAGATGCACTGGGTTGGTGCTGATTTCTTGGAGTACTGGCTTTGTGCATGCCATGAGTCACCTGGTAGTGATTGTGGAGCTGCCTTTTTGTGGCCCCAAGGAAATAGACAGCTTTTTCTGTGACATGCCATTGGTGATTAAGCTAGCTTGCACGGATTCCCATGATTTGGATATTCTAATGAATGCTGACTGTGGGCTTGTGGCTGTAACCTGTTTCATTCTCTTGCTCATTTCCTACACATATATCCTTATTACTGTTCGCCAGAGTTCCAAAGCAGGTGCATCTAAGGCTCTGTCCACATGCACTGCCCACATCACTGTGGTGATGATCTTTTTTGTGCCCTGCATCTTCATTTACGTGTGGCCACTAAATATTATCTGGTTGGATAAATTTCTTGCTGTATTTTACTCTGTCTTTACACCTCTCCTAAACCCAGCTATTTATACACTGAGAAATAAAGAGATGAAAAACGCTATGAAAAGATTTGTAAGCAACTACCTTGGTCCCAAAGGAAATTCCTAATACCAAGAAATGTAAACTAATTACTTCAAATAATGAGACTAACTGTATGAAATAGATTTAAAATCAGGAAATAAAATTTGTACCAATTTCCCCATATAGATATAATTTAACATTTAAAAAATATGATATTCAGTGACCAACCATGAAAACATTGTAGATCCTTCACCTTAAATCTAAACACGAATGCTCTTTGTATACAGGAATGCCATGAAACTATTCTTCTATGTCTTTAATAAAGTTTAGCTTAACATTTATTGAGCAAACTCATATATTTACCTTTGTGGATAACATCTTATTAAATTTTACCTGAATATAATTCTGAACACTACCACACGCCCCAAATTGTTCAATATCTTTGCCAATTAGCCAAAGTCATCCCTTTTGCTTTATCACAGCTATCTAGCAATACACTAACCCAGTAGACAGGATAAATTAAGCAAAGTAGAAACAAATTTATTACTTCACAAAGTAACAGTAGACTATACTCTATGTTTTTGAAATTTTAAATCAGATAAAGTATAATAATAAAACATAACAATAAAGTTTAATGAGACTTCTAAATTATCTCAATCTGAGACTTTTCTTTAAATTATTTTTTTGTTTTGTATAATATTCTAAAATATAATATCCATGAAGACTGTTTCCATAAATTGACTGATTACTTATTAGAATATTGTATTTAATTCAGTGGTCAACACACATGGGACATTTAACGAACACATTGTTAAGTACAATACAGTTCTCTTGGTCAGCAAAGCTGCAGATGTCTCTTAAAACATTCTAAAATTTCTAAAATTTCTCATTAGCAAAGGGACTCTAGCTGACCCAAGCTTGGCAAATATGGCTCTGCCTTATTAAAAACCATTACATTGCATTCCTAAAGCTAGCCACCAAGGTCTATTCCATTATTTGGCCATCTCCTCATCGTGAGGTTGAGGACAAGGTTCAACTATCAAAATATTGAAGTCCTATAGTCAAAAGCCCCCTTCAGCTGCCCTAATTTCCATGCCCAATTACAATTAAACACCTCACCCTATCAAGAGGTTTCTGCTTTTCCATTTATGAACTGCCATTTTCCTGTAGAACATGCCTGTGTCCTCTATCCAGAGGCCCTCCTTTGCCCCCCAGGACAAACATCTCTTTCCCTTCCCCCTTGTTCCTTTCTTCTTTCTCCCTCATCTTGTATCTCCTGTCTTTTTCTCTTATTTCCTGCCCTTTCTCTCTGTTGTACTGAGAACTTGGTCTCTGGGTTTCTTTTGCAGATACTGGCCCCTTCAATAAGGCTCAGGAGACAATGAGAAGTTAAAAGACTCTATTCTTCATGTCCTTGCTTCAGCAATCTCTGGGGTGTGGCCTGTTGGCCTGATGCCAAGTTTTGTCTTTTAGGAGCTGTTCTGTGCCTGAATTTTCAGCCTTAGATTTCATTTAAGAATTTCTCCATGAAAGAAAAGGTTATATAATATGCTATTCTCATCTCAATGAGAACTTCATTCCTGTGTAATCTTGGTTCTTCAATTTCCTTCTCTCCCTGACTCTTATCTTCCCTTTCTTATTCTACCCAATTCCTCTCTATCACTTATCTGCTGCTATCTTTGGCTATCTATATTTGTCATAAACACACACTTGCTTGTTACTCAAATTTTGTTGATTATCTCAAAATCATTAATGACAAGTGGCTTGATCAAATCAGGTTCTTAACCAAACTCGTTGTTGAAGTGGTTAACGTCTTTCTGGTCTCTCAGTCTGTACCAAGTCTTTACATGTGCTTTTTATTCTTTGAATTTGATGAATATTTCAAACAATTTGTCTAATTAACTATTACATATTTGGTTTTATTTTATTGAATCTTTGTAGTTGCTTTTTGCACATTTCTCTCTTGCATCTCTTTCCTGTAGAATGTCAGTAGGCAGATAATATTTCTTAATTAACCTCACTATTACTTAATTTGTACTTCATTTCTCCACATGATGTGAATCATGATCTTTGTTTTCAAGTTGTCTGCTTATCTATCTCTTGTAAATTTTATGGCAAAACTCTTATGTACTAATGTTAGTTTACTAGGTTCATTCCCAGAGAAAAATATCTCATTTTTATTTAATGATCACTTTGTGGATGCTCTTATGTACTTATCCTTAAATTTTTTATAGTCATTGTTATGATTGGAGTGTATCACTGATCCTCATATGGTCCAGCTCTTGTAACTGGCAGATTATTCATTTTTTTCCTGTGGGTTTTTTTTTTTTGCTTTATCATAATAGAAATTATTTAGTCACCTTTAAGTGTAACATGAAAAGTTGTTTGGAACTTTGGATGGTTCTTTCTCTACAGCTTCACTCTCTGGTTCAATTACTAAATATTGACATCAGGTACCTTATAGTCCAGAGATGATATGTAAATGAAATTTCAGCTTGCATATATTTTAGTATGAAAAAGTTTGAAAATATTTATTGTAAATACAGTTTTCATCTTATGTATTATCTGTAAGTTTAAAACTTTTGCTAGTTTCTGTTTGGTTGCTGAGTTCATGAAAGCTACTTAACTCATATATAATAACTATTGTTATTTAAGTATTGAAATGATTAATTTTGGAGTGATATTAATTCACTTTTTATTACCTTAATTTAAAATAATTTAATATAATATTAAAATTAATTATATATATATATTTAGAAATATTTACTAAATTTATAAATTAGGAAGAAATTAGCACAAGTCTTCACAGACCTGGAAAGAATAATACTCAACTTCATATGGAAAAAACCAAAAATCCCAGGATAGCCAAAAGAATCCTGTACAATAAAACAACCTCTGGAGGCATCACGATCCCTGACCTCAAGCTCTACTATAGAGCTACAGAAATAAAAACAGCTTGGTACTGGCATAAAAACAGACATGTGGACCAATGGAATCAAATTGAAGACCCGCACACCTATGAGCATATAATTTTTGACAAGGAAGCCAAAAGTGTACAATGGAAAAAAGAAAGCATCTTCAACAAATGGTGCTGGCATAACTGGATATCAACGTGTAGAAGGCTGCAAATAGATCCACATCTGTCACCATGCACAAAACTTAAGTCTGTTGAGAGCCACTGTTAGAAGAAACCATCACACAAGGTGTTATGGAATTACTGCCTTTTGAATGAATTGGTTGTTTCTTGTTGTAAACTTCTTGTGCAATAACAGATATGAGTCTCCCCATTTACCATGCATCCCCATGTTACATGTACATGTAATCTCATGATTGCATCTCAATCTTGGGCACAACTTTCCTTATACATTTGGGGTTATTGAACAACTGTCCCCAGCTGCATTTATTTTTCATTAACATATATCTGGCTAGGGCCATTCTCCGGACAAAAGTATTTCAACAAAGATACCTTTTTCCAAGGACAAAACTGCACATAGATAAACATTAGCTCATCTCACTCACAGATAGTGAAAAGAACCACTAACAATTAAATCCTCAACCCCTTACCTTCATCCTCGGTTATTTACACAAGATCCTAACTTAAGAGATTTACTGCTCACATTCCTGGGATGAAGTTTTAGCCATTTGCTGGCTACTGAGTTAAGGCAGTTACTTCCCACTGACCCAAGGAGATTGCCTCTAGGCCAGGCAGGCATTAGGTGCCAAGCTTCTTTCTTGTGCAAATTAAGTTTTTATTCCTCCTTAGCCAGGTGCTATTCCTAGATTTTCTCCTCAGCAATTACTCTGAGTGAAAGTGCTTTTACTAACCAAATACTACATGCTCTGAAATAGGTTGTTTAGCCACCTAACATATGTCCCCTCCCTATCAGAAAGCAGCTGCAGCTGGGACGAGCCGGAAAAGTGGTGCCAAAGACAGTTTACTTTCTTGTGACTTATTGACCCCTAACATTTTACCTAGCCATTTCTAGATTATAGTTTTAGCACATAAATTCCCTAATGATCTTAGCCTTTAGTTGACTGTACCAGAGAACTCCCCTTTTGTCGCTCCCCTTTTGGGTTGTAATTGAAAGCTGACAATTAATTGCTTTATGTTTGGGTCCTTATCACCTCTCTCTGAGACCCTGAAAACTTCAAGCCTCACATTGCTTTACCAAAGAACTACTGTGTGGCTATATATACTGGTTTTCTGAGAGCACTGAGAGAAGAGGATTGATGGAGAAGAACAAAGATGAGGACGGATATGGAAAGAACTAAGTAGAATGATGAGAGAACAGGAACCGAGAGCAGGAGGGACTGGGAGCAGGAGAAAGTGAGAAGAGCTAAGTAAGAGAGCAGAAAAGAAACTGTGCAGATAGAATCGCCATAGAAGATTAAGTGAATGGACTAAAGAACTCAGTGTGCTTAGATTCATTTGATATCCCTCAGATTAGAATCCTCAGCTGGTTGGTAGACTTTTCCGAGGACCCTGGGAGCAAACAATATAGGCTAGACCTAATATTGCACGCGTTATTAGTCCAAGTGGATCGAAGACCTCAACATAAATCCAGCTACTCTGAACCTATAGAAGAGAAAGTAGGAAGTAGTCTTGAATGCATTAGCACCAGATATCACTTCCTAAATATAACACCAGTAGCACAGACACTGAGAGAAACACACACTTTAAAATGTTTGCAGTTTGTAAACTGATTCACATCTTCAATTCATTTATAAATTGTTCTGTGATATGATGAATAAATATATGTCCTTTTCGACATCACACAGTGATTCCACAGCTTTATTAACAGCCCTTTATTTTACCACTGATTAGAGATGCTGTCAGATAACAGGCAAATCTTTTCTTGTGTTTTAATGTCCTTGTGGGTTTTTGTACTAGTTTTTTTTTTCACTTAGATAGGCACAATTTTAACCCTTTTGCTCTCTGAATTTCCATTTTTATTCATACATTCAGATCACAATTTATTCATCTAAATAGCTTATTACTCAGAGTATGTGATGTCCAAATTTAGCCTGCTTCCATGACAAACATAGGAAAGATTAAATGTTGGCAGAATCACTGCTGTGTTTAAAAACTTATAGTTTCCTCTACTTCTGTCCTGAAATCTAGAATTCCTCAGTATGATGGCAGTGTATGTGCACATTAGTATGCACACAAATACACACATTTGCACATAAATGAACACATTCCAATTGTATCTACAATGCCCCAAATGAACATCTACTAAGATTGAAATATATCATGTTCTTGAAACAAGCTGTGAAATACCAAAGGGTTAAAACTCTTGGCTACATTGACATAGATGATTAGTATGGCTATTATAATACTAGGTATCATTCATTGAGTGGTGAATATGTCATATGTTTATATTGTCTTATGTGTCTCTGTTATTTCATTACTTGTCACAATAGCCACATGCAATACATATTGTGATCTCCTTTTTATTAATGTGGAAATATAATCTTACAAAGTTGATTAAATACCCATAATTATGCTTAGTAAGGTCAAGTGGAATTGAATCCAACATCTTTTAACTTTAAAGTTCTGCTAATGGAGCTGGGTTGTGGTGGTGCATGCCATCAATCCCAGCACTTTGATGGCAGAGGCAGGAGGATCTCTGTGAGTTCGAGGCCAGCCTGATCTACAGAGCAAGTTCCAGGACAGGCTGCCAAAGCAACACAGAGAAATCCCATCTCAAAAAACAAAACAAAAAAAACCAAAATAAATAAATAAATTAATTAAAAATTCTGCTAATGGAAAATGATAGATATATGTAATTGATATACTTTGCATAAACATGGTAAGAGGCTGGGATACTCTTATTTGCTGTCTTATAACTAAAAGCTGTTTGTCACAGGGTGTAAAGCACATTGAAGGCAAATCATGTTTACAAGTTCAGTTTTTTAAGCATGCTTGATAATTAACTAATAGATAATTGTTTTTTATGTATAAACAATCATAGATGTTACAATAATATCTTTATGATTAGTAGTTCATATAAACATTTATAATGAACACATTGTTTTAGTGAGGTTGGTAGTAATTCTTTTATTATGTTTTTATAAAAATGAGTCAAATAAAATTTTCTTTAATGTAAAATAGTCCAGCTTATATCTTTTGTTATCTCAAACTCAAAGGTATCCAGACATTCCCAGTTGTACAAAAATAATCATCACAATACCTTTAATTGTTCTGAAAATTAAATAAATGGTATTTTAAGTTATGTTTTAATTTGGAAACTATATAAAAAATAAGGTATGATCACATTGAATAAATTGAGGCAATATTAAAACCTTCTTTATCAATTATAAGTGAGGTAAAAGTGGAATGTTAAATCATCATAAGGTTTGCAGAAGAATTTAATAACTTACTTCTCTCATTATTCAAACTCATGGCTACAGAGGATCTAAGACTTTACCCAAAGTTTTAAATTCCATTGTCTCAGACGTCTCATTGCAATTTTCATCTCTGTGTTCCTCAATGTGTATATAATGGGGTTCAAGAGAGGAGTGACCACAGAGTAAAACACAGCAAGGAATTTATCTAATGACTTGATGGGAAAGGGCCAGGCATAAATAAAGATACAGGGCCCAAAAAACAAAAGAACTACTGTGATGTGAGCAGTCAGTGTGGACAGAGCCTTAGATGATCTATCAGAAGGGCGGCGCTGGATGGTCATTAGAATGATAGTGTAGGAGATGATTAGGAGAACAAAAGAACACACAGTGAGTATACCACTGTTGGCAACGACCATAATGTCTAACCTGTATGTGTCTGCACAGGCAAGTTTGATTACTCTAGGAAGGTCACAATAAAAGCTGTCAACCTTATTGGGACCACAAAAGGGTAAGTTCACTGCAAAGGCTAATTGACTCACTGAGTGTAGGAAGCCGATTCCCCATGCAGCAGCCACAATGCCAACACATACATTACCACACATAATTGTAGTGTAGCGTAGAGGCTTACAAATTGCTACATATCTGTCAAAGGCCATGGCTATGAGGGTTACCATCTCACTTCCCCCAAAGAAGTGAAGGAGAAATATCTGTGCAAGACAGCCCTTGACAGAGATGACTTTGTGTTTGTTGAAAAAGTCAGCAATCATCTTGGGAGCTGTGACAGAGGACAGAGACAGATCTATGAACGATAGGTTGGCTAATAGGAAGTACATAGGAGAGTGGAGGCGGGAATCAGAAGTCACAGTTACAACAATAAGAAGGTTGCCAAACACAATTCCGACATAGAAAACAAAAAAGAATGCAAACAGAAAGATTCTAAGTTCCAAAGAATCGGAGAGTCCAATAAAAATAAATTCAGTCACCACAGAATGATTTGTTTCCTTTGATGATTCATTCCAGAGGAGAGTTTCTGCACTTGCCTTGGAAAAGACAATGAAAAGAAGTCAGAGTTGTTATATGCAAATTCTACCCTGGGCTCACTGATTTTGGACTTGGTATGAGCTATTTCACAAAAGCTCCCAAACTAGAAATCAGAACTCATAATTTTTCCTACAGTGCATCCTTGGTTGTCTTGTTCTTCAGGTAGCCTAGGCTCCCATGTCTCTATGGTGTTCGACTACACTATAGGACAAAAATAAGGAAAAATGTTTGATTTAAAAGGGAGAGGATGAAGTATTCCTATTGGGGATCTCTAAGGTAACTTTAGGAAAATTCAGTAAATCTTTTGTGAGTAATAAGTCAAAGAAGTTTAATGGAAGATTAATTTGGATGCAGATTCTGGAATTAGTAAATGTGATTATTTTTGTCATGAATATGGAGTATTGGGAAAAAAAAAGATTTTATTTGTTGACTCTAGTCTTAATGTGTTTTTAAGAGGGAGAGATTTGAAGTAAAACTAAGAAACTGTTTGAAGCCCAACTGTAGGTAATAACTATAAATTGTGGTTGTGTGAGCTGAAAAGGGAAATCTTTCAAGTGAGCCCATCCAGCAGTCCTCTCTATTGCTTGAGAAGTGAGTTTGTGAGCTGCAAGTCTGTACAGTTGAATGTGTACCTGAATGTCCTTGAAGACACCACTGAAATTTGTGGCCACATTGGATGAACAGTGTGGGAGGGATTGGGTATAACTATGAAAAACTGTTTTCTAGTTGATAACATGAGACATGTACCTAATAATTTATAGCTGTTACTAGAGTTGTAAAAGAAATTAACAGGATGCAAGGATTAAAGATTTTTTCAAATGTTTCAAGTATTTTTATTCTGAGTAAGCAGGGACAATGTAACATGTTTAATTCTGATACTAATTATAATGAACACAAGGGGACAATACGCAGCATTCCAATTACTTTTAAGAATATGACTATATAGAAGGAACCAATGGAAAGTGGACATTTCCTGAATATGTAGAGGCATTGTTGGGACAATCTTGCAATTTGCTCGGTAGCAAGTTAGGGACTGGACAATGACTGTTTTTCATGGCTTGGAGGAAACATTTTAATTGTGTTTCTAGAAAAGAAAATAAATACTGTTTGAAGTAGTTTTCTAGTGAATGAAATAGCAGATGAAGTATGTGAAGGGCCAATGGAGGCACATGCCTTTATCCTAGCATCCTAGACACAGAAGCAGGTGGATCTCTGAGTTCAAGTTCAGCCTATTCTACAGAGTGAGTTCCAGGACAGCCGGGACTACACAGAGTAACCATGTCTCAAAAAACAAAAACAAACACAAACAAGCAAGAAATAATTTCCTGATTAGGAAACAGAACTGATGATAAGTAACAGAATAGGTGACACAGCAGATGTATAATGCAAAATACGGAGGCGGACCTTGAATACTGTCTGCTGAAAGACATAAGGGCCTAGAGGGTCGTCTGTGCCAAATCTGATGGAGAATTCTGCTATTGGTTATGGAGATTTATTATATCACAACCCATTGTGCTTAAAATTGATGTGGATCTCTCCATTTTCCAAATCTCTTTCCTCACCACTGCCTAGTTAAGCATCAAATTAATGTTACAAAGTCATATTCAAAATTACTGGCTCTATTTTTCCAGACATAAGGACAGTTTTAATCATAAAATAACTCATGGAACTTCTTTTAGTTCATGTCTTCTTAACCCAAGAAAAATATAATCATCCCAGCACAGCCAGTACTCAAGTGTAAGATTTCTGTTGTGAGATACATTATGATGTGATAGTTCATTAAAGTTTTCTTTCCAATCATACTATGCAAATTAAAGTTGTTTTGAGTGGTTTTTTTTTGCTTCAAAATGTTGATACATTTTGTTTCACTGATATTGAATGAAAAAGTCCAAATCATATCTCCATGAGAAATATGCCACGGAAGAAGATAGTTCCAAGGGTTCTAATGTACAGAAAACCAAAATCTATCACAGTAGAAAATAAGAACTTAACAGTGCTACTTTTAAGAAAAAAAAATGAATCCTGTGGTTCAATATGGATCACATCTTCAGAATTATGTTGCTAAGAGGAAAATAATAAAATGGAATCTTCATCTAGGGTCTTTTACCAGCATAACCTCTTCAAAGTTCATTTGTGATTCTAAAAAAGACTCAAAAAGTTTTGGAGAATATAACAATTCTATTTATTCACTGAAGAGTTCTGCATCTTATACACTGTTTTTATTATAATAACCAAGGACCAAGCATGATTGAATAGAAATTCTTTCAGCATATTCAGCATATTCATATTTTAATGAATTCAATCATTAAAATATTGAACTTTTCATAAGCATCTTTTACCTTGATTTTTAAATATATTTATAATCATAGTGATGGGGATCAGGGCTTTAGGTTTAAGCACAGATCTACTGCTTGATCCTGGATGTAGTAAGAAAAATTCTTGGGCTTTAATTTTTGTGTTTTCAAAATGGTACAACCCAATCAATAGTTCTCAGAATTTCCAAAGTTGTATCAATAGAGTTTGCAGCTTCTGTGTGGAAAAAAAAATGTACCTAACTAGGTTTCCCTAGGATTATTAAAAAAATAAAGACATGGAACAAGAAAATATTAGGCTTTTGGGAAATAAGAACTGTATAAAACCACTGCATAGAGAGGAAAGAATACATTAACTCAGTAAAATTAGGTGTAGGAGTCAATAATTATTGCATCTAAAACACTGATAATGAGGGTTATCCTTTTCAATATTACTCATGTTAATTCAGTTACATATGGCAGGATTTTCTATTTGTTTTCCTGAAAAGTATCATAACTGAATCCTGTGTAAGTGAATATTTCTACTGACAAATGCATTTAACTATCAATAAAATTCTACACTGTAGCTGCTTCTACTGATGAATTTCAGTTTTGTCGTTCTGCTTACCTGTTTCACAATTAGAAGTGTTGACATCAATTTTAAGAGAAAGAATAGTACATAGTCACTCTCATACATATTGTCAAATCATTAACATTTCTGGGAGAGTGGTTTTTACGTGAATTGTTCTTCTGAGTAAACTGCTTGGCTAATGATAAATCATTCATGAAGTAACCAGAAGCCCATGAAAAATCCAGAAACAGCCTGAGGTTGACTGGGGAGACTGACTCTTATAGTGTCACAGGTTTTCCCTTGGCTATTGGAGGAAACATAAACTTTTCCTGAGTTAAGGAACATTGTCACAATTTCTTGGATCACAGGATCATTTTACTATCTTACTCAATCTGTGATTGAAAAAAAAAAACATGGTAAACCAAATAAAGTAATATTGCAAAATTAAAATTTAGACAGAATAACAGGCAATGAATGATAATATTTCAATTTTATAAAGAGGGTATAGTTTAAGATATTGGTAGCTAGTATCTGAAGAATGTATCAAAAATTTCCTTGACTAATATTAGATTCTCAGTTTCTTATCAGCTTATTTTTCATTGAATAGCTGAATAACATTAAGTTTTTTTTTTTTTTTTTTTTTTTTTTTCAGTTTTTGTTATTTTTCAGTTTTAATTATCATCAAGACATTAGAATGAGCTGAGATAAACAATTAAGTTTTTAAAATTGTATTTGATAAACACATTCAAGACTTGTCATTCCAGGTATTGTTTGAAGGAGCCAGGAGATTCTTCTTCATAAGCACAGTAGCTTGGGAGCTGGCACATTAAATAATGTTTTGAGATCTTGGTATGTAACTTTAGAAAATAAGTCAGCTGAGATAATTTAAATTGTACAATTATTTTTATATCAATCATGAAATTCTTTGAAGAAGACTACCATGGAAACAAAGTTATGCTATTTAAAGAGGGATAGACACAGGTATTGCATGATTCAAAGTACTACAGTCTATGTCTAAAAGAACATTGCACATTATCATTGAAAACCAGGCAAGACAGAACACATACATTTTAATAGTTTTTATTTTCCTACTTATCTAACTTAAAACACATTTAAGAATTATTTTCATTTCATTTTCCATAATTGTTGGTTTATATAAACCCACATTTTATCCATTGGATCCACATAATTTCCATAAGAAATATATACTAATAACTAGTATTCTTATCTGCATAAAAATGCTGATAGTTATATTGCACGCAATTATGTACATTTATATAAAAATAATATAAAAGGTTGTGGATTAATTGTTGATTATAATAGCTTAAATACAATGAAAATACTTAAATACAATACAATGCAAAAACTTAAAAACAATAAAACATTCAGTTAATTGGAAAAACATACAACTCTTTTATTTTGTAACCAGCAGAACTTATTGTAACTTCCATTTGAAGTGACATTCTTTGATAGATATACTCCAAGAATTTCTAAAAAAATAATAAAAGTGTTTTTATGTTTTTATTCAATAGATTTCATGGATGTCTTGATAGTGCATAGCACTATTCTATGCTTTTATTAATAAAATTTACTGTGTAACTTCCCTAGAACTTAAAACCTGTCTACTTAGCCTTCTGATGGCCAACTTCATATCTTTATTCCTTAAAGTATAGATAGCAGGATTTAAGACAGGAGTGACAACAAAGTCAACAATAGCAAAGAAATTATCCAGTGACTTAGTTGGGAAAGGCCACACATAAAGAAACATGCATGGTATAAAAAACAAAACTACTATAGTGATATGAGCTGATAAGGTGAAGAATGCTTTGGATAAATCAGTTGAAGAATGTTGCCGGACAGTGACCAGGATAAAAATGTATGATACAATCAAGAAAAAAAAGGTACACATAGATATGAAACCACTGTTGGCAGTAACCACAAATTCTAGTTTGTAAGTGTCCATGCACGCAAGTTTAATGACCCTTGGAAAATCACAATAAAAGCTTCCTACATTATAGGGGCCACAGAAGGGTAAATTTATGACAAAAATAAACTGAGACATGGCATGAATCATGCCTATGGTCCAAGCAGCTATTACCAAAATCATGCACATTCTGGGGTTCATAATCGTCAGATAGTGAAGAGGCTTACAGATGGCTGTGTACCTGTCATATGCCATGGCTATGAGCAGAACCATCTCAACTCCACCCATCACATGGATGAAGAACATTTGTATCATGCAGCTGTGGAAGGAAATGACTTTACAACCAGTTAAAAGATCAGATATTGTCCTAGGAACTGTTGTAGATGAAAGGCCCAAGTCGATGAGTGACAAGTTGGCCAGTAGAATATACATGGGGAAGTGTAAGCGAGAATCAAAAATCACTGTGAACACAATGAAGAGGTTTCCAAAAATAATTCCCACATAAAATAAGGAGAAGAAGAAGCAGAAGAAGAACTGCATTCCAAATGTTTGTGCAAGTCCCAGCAAAACAAATTCAGGTATAATAGAAGTATTCACTTGGCCCATTGGATCAGAAAGCAAGGAAAATCCTGAAAAATCCTAAAGGATAAGATGAATTAAATTTAAAGGCATCAAAAACAAGATTAAATGTTAGTAATTTTAATTCTATCACTGTGCCAGAGATATAGCTCAACAGTAGGTTATTTTTTTAGTTCATGTAGACTATTTACAAAATACTAGGAACCAGAGAACAAGAGATTTATGGAGGTTGGAAAGAGTTCCTCTCAGAGTGAATCATTACATTAAACTATATTAATTATTAAAACATACATTTATGAGATAATTTATAAAGTTAGATAAAATACATTAAATGAATTCAAGAAATTCAGGTGAACTAAAAAAGATATTGAGAACAGCCATAAGTGAATAAATACAGTATTCCAGAGAATCAAAAGACTGTAAGACCATTAACATGGTTTTCAAAAGTTAGAGATAATTTTAAAACTGTAAATCTAAAATAATGAATTTAAGTGAATATCATGAATTAGATTGTAATGTGAGTAAAGACACTTAAAAACTTACTTATTATATGTGTCAGCTGAAAAAGTAACTCAATGATATAATGCTTTCTTGGCATGTGTGGGGTTTGATCCTCTGTACTGAAAAAAAAAAGAAGAAATGAAAATTTATTTTCTACACATGCTTTTGACTCTGCTAAAACTAACACGTAAGTTATCTTGTTCTTGAATTTCAATGTTCTAGAGAGAATAAGACTGATTTCCTTATAATGTTAAAATGATTAAACTACACAAGACGATACTAAAAACCAGGCAGGTAAAGTGAACTATGATATAGAAAATTGGAAAATGTAACTGTGTATCTCTCTCTCTCTTTGAATCTTAGAAATCAATGAAATATAAAATATTATTTTCTTGTTAAATTCGAAAAAATTATAATTAGCAAAATTTATTATTATTACAAATTCATTCAGAGTGGCCAATGTTATGTGATATTTTGATTGTGTTCTGACAAATAAAGCTTGCTTGGAGTCAGAGGGTGGAGCTAGCCACTAGCTGACTATAGAAGTTTGGAGGACTGTAGAGAGAGGAGACAGGAAGTAGTAAGGTGGGGCTGAGAGAGGATCTCAGCGATTTTGGTCAGAGGAACTGTAGAGGTGGGAAGCACCTGACAGCTGCTTCCTGTTCTCTGATCTTTCAGGTTCTTACCCCAATATTTGGCTCTTGATTTTTTTATTGATAAGATTAATTGGAATAATGGTTCAGACCAATCCTGGTTAATAGAAGTTACATATCAGTGAAACAGGTTTATTTATACATCACAAAAGGGAAGAAAGGATTTAACCCTTAAAGTAAATTTGAAATCATATAGCAAAAGTTTTATCTCCATACCTTTTGGAGAAGTACTTCCCCTTCTGGAATTCTACTTGTATAGATTCTATCTTCAGCCACAAATACTCATCACAATTTAATGACCATGATTGGGCTTCAAAACAATTTTAATAAGAACCACTAGGTATAAGTATATTGAATATACATAGTTGTCTGTAACACAAATCTAAAAAGGTTTTATTAATAATAATAAAAAAAACAGAGCCAGATATTGGGGTGAAAGCTGAAAGATCAGAGAAGCAGAGCAAGCCAGCCACATTCTTACCTTTATGAAATCCTCAACCTCAAGAGAGTGATTTCCTGTTTCCTCATGCCTTCTATATGTTTTCTGCTCTGCCATCTTACTTCCTGGGATTAAAGGCATGTGTGCTTCCCAAGCAAAGGCATAAGATCTCAACTGTTGGGATTAAAGGTGTGTGCTACCATGTCTGGCTCTGTTCCCAGTGTGGCTTGAACTCACAGAGATCTGGATCTCTGCCTCTGGAGTGATAGGATTAAGGGTGTGTACCATTACTGTCTGGCCTCCATGTCTAATCTAATGGCTGGCTCTGTCCTCTGATCCCCAAATAAATTTTATTAGGGTGCACAATATATCACCACAGTTGTCTATGATAATACAATAGAAACTGATGATGGAACTTAAAACAACATTAAGATTTTTCTTTAAAATACTGAGGGGAAGTAAGTTCCTGGAAGTAATTCCATCATTTATACAATGATAGTTTTTCACTTATCTGAGCTTCTAATTCTGTCTTTGAATTTGAAGGAATCTTTCAACACACATATGATATGCATATTTGTTTTCCCCTCAAACGTCAAATGGTCTAGCCATTTAAGGCAATAACAGGTTTATAAAGATTTTTGAAAACCAGGATTGACTCATAACTGATAAAATATAGAATGTTAATAATTTTATTGCACATTTTCATGTCATAAATGATATTAATTAGGGAGTAGTTACAGTGAAATCAGTAAAGGGCTCTGTTTAAATTTCTTTGGCATATCCTAAGAAAGAAACTTCCTAAGGCATTCCACCCAAGTAGTGACAAAGCACACTTTCTGCTTTATGTTGAGTAGGGTTGGCCATTCTGAATGAATTTTGGTAATACAGTAACCATAAGGAAAACAGATATTCTGGTGCCATCATTAGGCTCAGTGTGAGCAAGAGTAGTGTAATGTTGTGTTATAACAAGAAAGGTACAATGTGCTCATTCTTTATAATGGGATTTGTATGTATGTTTTCAGGGATGATCATTTGGTAATGGATAACCAATTAGTGTGCTTTTCCCTGGGAAAGGCTATTTCCCTCTCTCAGCATTCCTTAGTTATTGTAATTCTTTGTGTAAGATTGAGGTTTTCCCACATCCATGTTAGCATGTCTATTTGTTTTATCAATGTTCAATGATTGATGAAATAAACAATTAAAAGAAGAAAGATACAATGAATGGTCAAATAAGCAGAAGTGTTAAAATGCAACAGTACAGGAAGAGATAATACTTTGGTAAGAATCCAGAGAATAATCATTTGGATTCCTTTCCCATTTCTATAATTTGCAATAATTTTGGTTAACTCTCAAATTCTTTATTGCTTCCTACATTAGCCTATATAAAAATTCTAATAATCATTCAAGTCTTTTGGTAATGTACTATATACATTGTAAAACCATTTTTTTTGCCATACTAGTACATTCATATTTTTGTCACTAGACTTCTAGTCCATATGTAGATCACTCAGTCTTCCAGGATAGGAGGGTGAATATTTGGGGAGAAGAATTGAACCTGAGAAGTATTATAGAGTTAATAAAATAATCCTTGAAAGGTTCCTTGGCAGTGCTCTGTACTGGACTGAAAAGACTGTGGTTGGTGACTTACTAAACTCATCTATATCATTGCAAAAATAACACTGAAGTGGAAGAATTATTTGTAGTGCTTATGGTGAAATATTTCATAGTTTTTTTTTTTTTTGGTTTTTTTGAGACAGGGTTTCTCTGTGTAGTTTTGGTGCCTGTCCTGGATCTCGCTCTGTATATATATATATATATATATATATATATATATATATATATATAATATATATATCACATTTTAGCCTATAAAATAAACCACAATCCAATTAAGAATAAATCTCTGAATTATATTGACAGATTTAGAAATCACATTACTATTAATTTAATGATGTTGTGGCCGGGCGGTGGTGGCGCACGCCTTTAATCCCAGCACTCGGGAGGCAGAGGCAGGCGGATCTCTGTGAGTTCGAGGCCAGCCTGGGCTACCAAGTGAGCTCCAGGAAAGGCGCAAAACTACACAGAGAAACCCTGTCTCGAAAAACCAAAAAAAAAAAAAAAAAAAAAAAAAAAAAAAAAAAAAAAATTTAATGATGTTGTAATGGTAGGTGAGAGTTACATTTTTTGAAGAACAAGATCCTAAGCTGTATGAACTTATTTGTCTGAAGATGGCTTTCATTTATAGTGTGTATTTTATTTTACTGATAGTATTTAGTTTTTGTAAAATGTGGTGTCTACATTCAAAATATTTGGAACTACTTGGTGCATAAAGAATGTGATGCTGTCAGAGTCAATAGAATGTTTTGAAGAACAGGAAGAAGAGAAGGCATACAAAAAAAGGGAATAAAAACAGGTTGGAAAGATAGAGAAAAGCAGTGGCAGGCAAACAAAGGAGAGACTCCTGAGGCAGGAACAAGGAGAGTAAAGTGATGGTCAGAAGGAGACACAATGTACAATTTCACACTGCCCATTATGTTTTAAAACAGTACACATTATGAATTATGAATTTCTCACTGAGTGGATTATTAGGATTCTCATGCACTATTACTCCATATGTTTAGTGGAAAGATGTAGAGCAATAGAGTAGCTGTGGAGTAAATAACTACTGACATCAAGAGAAGATAAAAGAATGTACATGAACGGATGTGACAGTGAAATATGAAGGAACAAACTAGGTGTTTGATGGCTTTGGGGATGGTTCAGATAACTTATAGAGGATTCATTTTCCAAAAAACTAGGAAGTCATTGATCAAAATAAGGCTTTATCTTTCAGGAAGAGTTTTGTTTATCCTGGTTCTAATATTGATAGTTTTTCATGAGGGTAAACTAAAGCTTAGAAGTCCAGGAAACTGTTTCTCTTTGTCCAACAAAGTAACACCTGCATAAAACTATGCCTGGAACACATGGGAAAACTTCAACAAAATATTTCACAAATGTATTTGTGAAAATAGGTACAAAACTGCTCATATGAAAAACAAAATTATAATTCCTCCCAAAGTACAAGAAAATTAAATTTCATACACTTTTATACTTATTGCTTTCTAGTTATGGGCTAATTATAAAATGTGCATGTTTAAATAAATGAAGGAAGTCTCGCTCTTTTACAAAAATCTAAGATTACTATTATATATTATTGTTAAATCAAGATGGATCCAAAGAGCTTGTGTGCAAAAATAGTAAAAATGTAACAAAACAACCACCTAGTTTTATACCAAAAGATGAAAACAAAAACAAAAGCAAAAAACATTGCTTTATTTCTCTTCCTTCAGAACTGTTGATGATGGCATAAAGCTCTTAGGAGTTTATAAGAAGCCAAGTCCCCATTGTATTTGATGTTTTTCCTGGTGGTGGTGACTTAAAATTTGTCAGTCATTGGAAACCTAGGAATAGATACCTTTTCAAACAAGAAATGCAGATACATGTTAATTAAAGAATACTAGTAGAATAATGGCTTTACATGAAATTAGGAAAGGACTGTTAAAGAACTCATCTAACCACTTGATTTTACATCATGCCGCCCAGTGTAGTTAATAGCTCATCCACAGTAAAATGTCCAGAATTCCAGATCAGATGCCAGATGTCCTAAACTCCACTCTGCTGGTCTTCTTCAATAATACTCTACAAACGCTTAGGAGAAATAGTTATGAAATCCCAGAATAACATATATTTTATAGGATGAATTTAACCTGCTGAAAGGACCCTCTTAGTCTTTGAACAGTTTGACATAAAACTGTCTGTCCCCCTTCTTAAAGGAATAGTACTCTCCCTACCCTATTCCTTGATGGGCTTTTCCAGGTTTTCTGTTTCTTTTTTATTTCTTCAAGCATCCTGGCCAGTACTTCATCAGTTCCAATGATGAAGAATGCACATCTACTGCTTTTCTGCAGAAACCCTTGCCCTGCTCTAGAATTTTTCTAAGTCTGAGCATAGTCCCTTAGTTTATGCATTACCTAGAGCACACAAATGTTGAAGAATGACAGAACTGCACCAGAACTTTGAAAGTCAAAGCTTGAGATTATTCTGTTTTAAAATGTAATCTGATTTTTAGACATACAGGAAACATCTCAGACCAGATGCCTGCTTGGCACAGTTGAACATGAATTTTATAATTATTTGAGGGCCACTAAAAGCAGAAACACATGTATCTTGAAAAATCTTCACACCAAAGAAGCAAATTGAAAACTATCAAAAGGTTGTGAGCATGGGATTAATTATATAAGGCAATAAAATTAAGTTAAATCTCAAAACAAGAAATAATAATGTGAAAAATAAAGACAAAAATACTTTAGATAGGGGACATATCTGACATAATTATTGTACAGATGAAAACAACTATAATGGGAAGGATTTAAATGTAAAATATCCCTTACCTTCTGTCAAGAACTAGTGGTGCACTTTTAGGAGAAGGAAAACTCAAGTAGCTTATTCTTCATTTCTACAAGCAATGCCCCTGAAGACAAAGGTATATGTATGATTTTTTATATTGGCAAAGAAGATAATTAGTTGCTCAGGAGAGTGACCGACTGATGCTGTGGAGGCGGCCAATACTCAGCTCATTAGTAGTTTCTTTTGGGAATTGGATTTTGAGTCACTGGTTTCCCCAAGAGAGAAATATCAAAAGAATTGCCTGGTTATCTAAGAAGAAAGCAAGAAGATTCTGAGGTAATATATTAGCATTAGCGATTCTAAAACAACTTCCTTTATGAGTGATAATCTTATTGTATACATTGCTAAAAAGGAGTAAAAATATTGCAAAGGTAGACAGCTGTACCTGTAACATAAATTTCTATATTAAATTGAAAATAATCTAAAACTCTTTATCTGAAAATATATTTCCTAGAATTAGAAGGTGCTGTGGATATCACTCTATATAAATAAAACACTGATGGCCAGTGACCAGGGAGGAAGTATAGGCGGGACAAAGAGAGAGGAGAATTGGGGAAACAGGAAGAAGGGGGAGAGACACTGCAGTCACCGCCAGGATAAGCAGCATGTAAAGACGCCGGTAAGCCACCAGCCACGTGGCAAGGTAGATTTATAAAAATGGGTTAATTTAAGATATAAAAACAGTTAACAAGAAGCCTGACATGGCCATACAGTTTATATGTAATATAAGCGTCTGAATGATTATTTTATATGTGGATTGTGGGACTGCGGGACTTGGTGAAACCTGGAGAGATGCTCTCCAGCAACAAGAAGGTATCTTACACACACATACACACACACACACACACACACACACACACACACACACACACACACAATCTCACACACACACACACACACACACACACACACACACACAATCTCTCACACACACACACACACACACACACACACAATCACACATACTTGTAGTCCTTTAACCATAATAGAATGAGCATGTGAAAACCCTTTGTGATGGTTTGAATAGGTATGGCTCCCATAGACTCATGTGTGTGAATGCTCAGCCCATAGGGAATGGCACTATTAGGAGGTGTGGCCTTGTTGGTATAGCTGTGGCCATGTTTGAGGAAAGTGTGTCACTTGTGGAGGCAGGCTTTGAGGTTATATTCTCAAGCCATGCCTAATGTGACAGTTCACTTCTTACTGCCTGAGGATCAAGATACAGAACTCTCAGCTCCTTCGCCAGCACCTTGTCTGCCTATATTCCATCTGCCATTATGATAATGGACTAAATCTCTGAACTTTAAGCTAGCCCCAATTAAATGTTTTCCTCTGTAAGAGTTGCCATGAGCCTAAAGTTCATGGACTGGTAGGAGGGCCTGATCAAGAAGTGTATTCAACCTTTAATAGAGTTCTAAAATGCTGATGCTTGCACTGTGTCAGTCATTTTTACTTAGTTTTTAGTTCCTACTTAACATACTGGCTAGTCAAGGGCTCACCAGAAAGTAGAAACTTAAAGGAGCCGTATCCTCCCCTCCCCTCCCTTCTCCTCCTTCTCCTTCTTCTCTTTCTCCTCCTCCTCCTCCTCCTCCTCCTCCTCCTCCTCCTCCTCCTCCTTCTTCTCAGCTTTCTTAAGCCCTGTGTAGAAATAGAGATCCACGTTGGAATGCCAAAATGTTGCGGTTGTTTCTTACTCTTTACTCTTTTAGCCCTTTGCGGGGCCTACCACCCAGCTTTTTTTTTCTTACTTATGAATTTCTAGCCTTAGCTTGGTTTATTGCTAGCCAGCTTTTCTTAAATTATCCCATCTACCTTTTGCCTTTGCCCTTTTTCCTTTTCTTACTTCTGTAATCTTACTTTCACTTCTACTTTGTGGCTGGCTGTGTGGCTGTGTGGCTGTGTGGCTGGCCCCTTTTATCCTCTCCTCTACTGAGAGCCACTGGTAGCAAAAGACCACGGGAGTATACAGCAGTAACAACTAGAGTTCAGAAGGTCTACCTATCAGAACTAAGGGTTCTATTAGAGGAAACCCTCAGGAAGGCATTATGGAATTACTCCCTTTTGAATGAATTAGCTGTTTCCTGTTGTACACTTCTTGAGCAATAATAGCTATGATTCTCTCCATTTACCATGCATTTCTATGTTATGTGTATATGTCTTCTCATGATTGCTATGGGTCACAGGAAAATATTTTGAGAACTTAGCTGGTTATGGCAAAGCTACTACCTGAAGGGATCAAGGAATTCCAAATCAGAGGAAGCCAAATTCCAAGGAGCTTTTGGTGTTATTTGGCTTGTTATATATCAGCTGTCTTCTGTTATGAAAATCATGTGTGCCTTCATAGTTTTCCCAATTGATTTTTCTCTAAGAAGTGCTAACAGTGTGGACTGATCACTCTCTGGACATACACATTGAAGGTATTTGGAGAACAGCCTCAGGAAAGGCTTCCTTCCCCCCAGCCCATCCGTTTCTCCCCTTTCATCACCAGAACCGAATATCTCCCTTAGCCATTTTCAAGGACTAACAGAAATAACAGTCCAGACCACCACATGGTAGTCTCCCGATTTAAGGTAAATCCCACAAGGAGACACCGCCTACGACAGGTGGATCTTAAATAATAGATTTGTACAATTTAGCTCAGACCCTCCTTTCTTACAGCCTTACTAACTTCTTACCTAACCACTTCTCAGAATGTAGACGGAGCACAAGGATCCCCTTTTCATATACTAACTGGTCATTAGCACTCAGTTGACTCTTCTTTTACCACTCCCATTTTGGACTGTAAAAGAAAGCCTGGTGGTCACTGCCTGAGGAAAATTCTTAACTGCCTTTATGACCCTGTAAAATTCAAGCCTGGTGACTTTGCTTGGCCAGACTATTGTTATTGCTTGGGTTTATAACTGGATTCCTGAGAGACTTAAAGAGAACTGAGAGAATAAGGAGATGGAGAAGGGAAAAGAGAATGGAAGAACTAGATGGGTAAGAACTGGAGAGGAACAAACTGAGATGAGGAAGAACTTTGAAGGGTTAAAAGAGAGTACCAGAGGAACAAGATGGAAGATGAGGAAGAGCCAGATTGGGGAAGAACAAGATGAGGAAGAACTAGATGAGAAAGAAGGAAATGGAAGAGGAACTGATATGGGAAAGAACTAGATGGATGAGAACCTAGCAGGAATTAAGATAGAACCTAGAGGGGACAACAGATAAATGTAGAGAGAAATCAGGCAAGACAGGAGCTTGTAGAGAGAGAACTGACACAGAATAATAAAGTGTATGAACTAAGGAGTTTCGTGTACGTAGATTAATTATCAGCTGGTGGTAGATTCTTCCTGGACCCTGGGAGGGGACTGTCAAGGGGCCAGTCCCCCATAGTCCTCGATACATGATTGCATCTCAATCTTGGGCACAACTCTCCTTATACATTTAGGGTAATTGGATAACTGTCCCCAGCTGTGTTTATTTTTTCATTAACATAAATCTGGCCATAGCCATTGTCCAGACAAAAGTATTTCAGCTAAGATAACTTTTTTTTCCAAGGACAAATGCACAGGAATAAACATTAGCTCGTCTCACCCACAGATAGAGAAAATAACCACTAGCACTTAAATCCTCAACTCTTTACCTTCACCTGGTTATTTACACAAGACCCTAATTTAAGAGATTTACTGCTCACATTTCTGGGATGATGTTTTAGCAACTTGCTAGTTACTGAGTTAAGGTAGTTAGTTCCCACTGACCAAAGGAGATTTCTAACAAGGCCAGGCAGATAATAGGTGCCAAGCTTTGTTTTGTGTGCAAATTAAGTTCTAATCCTCTCCCCTTTTATCTCAACCAGGTGCTATTCCTAAATTTCCTTCTTACAAATTACTCCAAACTAAAGTGCTTTTTACTAACCAAATGCTATATGCTTGTAGGTTGCTTAGCAACCAAGCTTATATCTCCTCACCCTACCAGAAACCAGCTGCAGCTGGGATGAGCGGTGGGGGTGGGTTTGGAAGTGGCACTAAAGATAGTTTTACTTTTCTAGTGATTATTGACATTTATCGACCCCTAACATTTTACCTAGCCACTTCTAGATTATAATTTGAGCACATAAATTACTTTTTAGAATTCTCTAATTGATCTTAGCCTTTAGTTGACCCTACCAGAAAACTCCCCTTTAGTCACTCTCCCCTTTTGGGTTGTTAGCTGACAAGTATTGATTTATGTATGGATCTTTATCACCTCTCTCTGTGACCCTGAAAACTTCAAATCTCACATTGCATTACCAAAGAATTACTGCTTATTTATATATACCGGGTTCCCTACAGCACTTGGGGAATTGATTTAGAACAAAGATGAGGATGAAAATGGAAAGAAGTAGGTAGAATAATGAGAGAACAGCAGAAGGGACAGAGAGGAGCTAAGTATGACAACAGAAAAGAAGCTGTGTAGATAGAATTGATTTAGAAGGATAAAGTGAATGGACTAAAGAATTCAGTGTGCTTAGATTCATTCAATATCCTTCAGACTGGAATCCTCAGCTGGTTGTTAGACTCTTGCACAGACCCTGGGAGAAAACAATACTCCTCTCTTGCTCTTTCTCTTCTCTTGTTTCTCCTCTTCCCAGATTTCGCCTTCTATTTATCCATTCTGCCTTCTGGCCCCACCTATTTGTCTCTCTTGCCTCACTATTGGCCATTCAGCTCTTTATTTTACCCTCAGGTGTTTTAGACAGACACAGTAACACAAAATCACAGATTTTAAACAAATGTGACATAAGCAAAAGTCCTTGAAATAATATTCTACAACAGTCTAATACTTTTCTGTGTGATTATTTCTTTTTCCTTCAGGGTTTTCAAGTGTGATGTTAAGTTGTTAGCATAAGATCTCCCCATAGTTTTTGTTGCCTTTTAATTCTTTAACTGGCAGAGAAAATAAATGAATCCATGCATCTCTAGGTAGCATCAACAGCTTTATTAGTCAGGCTTTTATTAAATTTCCTTGGGAATCATATTTCATCCTTTTTTTAAATAGGAAAAATGTTATAGCAATTACTTTGTGATGAGAAGTTTGTTGAAATGTGGGGTATAAGCACACTTATAATAAGAAGGATGGGGGATAGTAGAACACTACAAATCACAAATGCATCGTTCAATGAGTGCGAGTCAATGAGCACAAAATGTTTCAAACTTTTCTCTGAGATAAACAAGTAGTTGTATACAATGAATAACATTTATTTGGCCATTCTTACACTGCAGTGTTTATTGAATGCATATCCCAAAATTTTTCCAGCACTATGGAAATATGTTATATCACTGACTGAAAGAATGTATTTGTGTGTACATTCTTAAAGCATGCTGGATTTTGACTGGGTATAAAGGATATGGAACCATGTTTAACAATTAGAAAAATGGAAAGTGCTCAATAAAAGTTTTCTAGATAAGTTTCAAAATTATGACCCAGAGATACAATTAAACCAGTGGCTAACTTTTGCCATAAAAATAAGCAAACTCCATAATGAGTTTCTTCAATGCCCATCATCCTCCTTGAAGTAGTTGGTACTGCCAGCAGAAGACATGTCTCATTCTCCAGAAAAGCCTAAATTTTTAAAACATTTTAAGTGCCATATTTTGTTGGTCTTTAAAGTTTTTTAAGATTACCTACCTAATTGAAATATATCTATATATACCTAGGAAACTTAACTAATATGACAATAAGTTTGATTATCATGGATGACTAATTATTAATCTTTATTTCTTAATCATACATTATAATTTTAAATGAGTTGCATAAACATAATACCTTAAACAAGAGTAGAAATATACATATAGTATAACAAAATTAACTTTAGCTACATCCTGCTGGTTGAGGGCTCTGGCAATTTTATGAGGATCCTGAGAAAATTAAGAGTTATGGTCAAGTCCTGAAAGGAGTAGTCTGTGAGACTGCATTGTCTCATCCAGTTGTTTTGAAGCTGTTTGGATATTGGATCATCTGGGCTATGGCTGTCATTGGAGCCCTTTCAGGGGGACTTGGTTGATCATACCATATTAGCCTGGAAACAATCCACAGGTTCTCACCTTCTGTGGAAACAAAAGCAGAACCTCTTTTCCAAAGCAATGTAACCTTCGACATAAACTTTGAAGTCAAAATACCTTTAAAATATATATAGTGGTTTAACTCATCAGACTTTACAATCAAATTTTTTTTGCACTTAAAAATCCCAAAGACAACATAATCTAGATTCTATGTATAATATCCATCTTTAAATGGCTTATTTTTATATTATTTTTACTGTCTCTTAAAAGACTTTATTTTTTTAAACTATTTCTTTTTATAACTGTCTATCCCCCTTTTCCCCTCCCAAGCCTATGTGTATTTTTTTCACACGTTGTAAACAGTTTAGAGTTTTATTCCATCTGAGTCTGTCTTATTGTGAATCTATAATCCTTCTCTGACCAAAAAAGATTTTAAACTACTAAATTGCATGGTTGGACTGACTTGGTAGCCTTGGCTGCTGACTCCACCCACCTCAGCTTCCCAACATGACAGTGGTACATTTATTGCCAGCTCTGGGAGCCCTGCTAACCATCAGTTCTAGGAAACAGTGGGTCTATGTTTCCATCCATCAGTGTGTAGCCCAGAAACCTTTGTGTGTATGTGTGTGTGTGTGTGTGTGTGTGTGTGTGTGTGTGTCTGTGTGTGTCTGTGTGTGTGTGTACTAACAAAAGCTAAATCCATCACATATCATGCTACATGGCTTGGAGATGCCTCTGTATACTGAGATGGGAACCTGCCATGCTGCTTAGCTTATAGCAGCTAGCAGCCAGCTCCATCTCACAAGCAGCTGTCATGAGATGAGTCTATGTGCTACTGCTGACATGAGACTGTGAACTAGGACACCCAGCATGGCTCCATTTCTGTGCATTCAGAATCTTTAAGCTTTCTTAGGTTTATGTGGATTGAGTCCCATGTTGGGCACCAAATATAGTGGCAATTAATAAGGCAATTTCACATAGTTTATCTGACAGTCAAAAGGGGTTTATTTTGTATCAACTTACAGCAAGCAAAGGGTTTGGTTATAGGATCCAGAAGAGATGAGGTGCAGTCCGATGTGGTTCTCTGGAGAACTCTGACTTGGTCTGCAGTCCAGCATCCAGCATCCATGATCACAAGGTAGCCAAGAAATTGAGCATGTAAGTATTTCAGTTCTTAAGGGGTTCCAGTCTTGGCCATGCCTGAAGTGGAGGCAGGTGCCTAGCAGTTACCTGCTGCCTACTAGGGGCAGTTCTTCAGGGGTGAAGCACAGACAACCACCCCTACAAGAGAGAATTAAGGGTGCTAAAGATATGGCAGAAAAAATAATTGGTACATCAACTAAAGAAAATGATAAATCTAAAAAAATTCCCCACACAAAGCAGTCAGCAAATCTGGGAAACCATGAAAAGACAAAATCTAAGAATAACAGGAATAGAGGAAGGAGAAGAAACCCATCACAAGGGCCCAGAAAATATTTTTTAAAAAAATTACAGAAGAATATATTATGACCACAGAACAATACTAAAAAACATTAGAGTCCAACTGCTAATGGTGTCATAAGAAAGGAAATATACTATATAATCACATCTCACTATATAATCTCATCCCCTAAATGCTTAACCTAGATTTTAAATACATGTGATTCTTTTGTTTCATTTCAGAGTCTATTTCTACCTATAGAGTAGAGTAGACTAGAAGAAATGCAAACCTAGGGCCAAAATGAGAATACTACATTTCACTAAATCTGCTATACAATAAAATATGTATTTTCTATTCCAAAAATGTCCTGAATATTTAGTTTCATTAGGAAAAATGGCAACATATAAGTCATGTTATTATTATTATTATCATTTTAAACAAAATAGCTGAGGAGGTAGCCACTGGGAATGAAGAAACAGAACGCTGTTATGTTAACCAAGACTTCAGTGTAAATACAAATATGGGGAGGTTGCTGTTTACAATGCTGCTTCTGTTCAGAACCATTGAACTTGAGGGAGTTTCTGATAGTCCCTGAGAACAAAGTCTGGCAAGAGACCTAACATCTATAATGGATGCTTCCTGACTGTCTTTCCCTCCTCTAACCTTAGATGATCACATTATACTTAAAAAGTCTCTGGTGTTAAAAAGCTGGTCACAAAGGACTAAGAGAAAGAACAGCTGTTAAAGGAGTCAAACAGCATATTAGAATCTTAGACTATTCATACAATTTAGGTACCAGCTTAAGCTAAAGAATTAAAAGGGAAGGGGGTGCTCATATAGGCCAGGTAGGCCTTGAATTCCAAATCTTTCTTGCTCCACTTCCCCAGTGCTGAGATTACAGGTGTGGCCACCACCCCCAAACTGAAGATTACTCTCAAATGTACACTAACTTGGCAGCTTTTGTTTTCTTAGTGATCTTTGGGACCTAATCCTGACAACCACGAAATGTGGGCTTTTTATATGACTAGCCCTGATTTTTATTTAGAGGAAGGGAGTTAGCTGCAGCACATGTGATAAAACAAGCACTTTACAGATGAGTACAACAGCACTACTACTCTAAGTACCACAGCAATGAAACCTAGATTATAATGCCGAAACTAAAAAGGAAACACACACTAAATGAGAACTGAAAAGATCTTTTATGAGACAGAGAAACCTTGGCTCATGTCTTCCAGCTGTCATCATCTTCCACTGAGCTGCACCTAAAACACAAAGAACAAGTAACAAGCAACTTTGTTTTTTATAAAGAGCAGGCAATAGCTTTGAAGGCATAAGATGAATTGTTTCTAGTGGAAATTAACTTTTTAAATAACTATACAATGATGCCATGAAAAGCACCAGAAGCAAAGCATTAACTGAGTGAAAACAACTACAAAAGACTTGAATATGCAGCATACCAGCACCAAAATAAAGTAAGTCATGGTGGGAAAATCACTACTCAGATCATTAAGGTGGACGCTGCACTGTGACGCCTTATTTAAAAGGCCTCACTCTACCTGCAGATGAAAATCACCTTGTATATATTTTAGTAAGGCTAACCATGAAGAGATGGTGTAGGTTCATAGGTGGCTTATTATCTCATCTACCACCTTCCTGGCTGTGTAGTTCATTTCATGTCTTTAAATGGATTTATTCTCCTACATGCAATGTTCTTATACAAATGTTCACTGCAAATTCATTTGTAATTTTTACATGTCAATGATGTATGCAAAGTTGACTATAAAATGTGTTTTGTTTTTGTTTTGTTTTGTTGGTTACATTGAAATACCACTATGGCATTCTTACTTTCTCTTCTTCTGTATATAGGGTAATGGACTGTTCTGAAGAACCATTCCATTTAGTGACCAAGATACAGAACCTGCTCTCAGAAATGCTTGATGTGTATCCTAATTGTTCGTGATACCATTCGAGTTATAACTTGCGCTGTAGCAGCAAATGATCCCCAACAACTTAATAGGAAGCTTAATAAAGTGTGCCTATTGCTACCAAAAATAATTACAGAAGAAAAATTTTCGAACCTAAAGAAAGAGATGCCTATAAGGGTACAAGAAGCACACAGAACACCAAATATATGGGACCAGAAAAATGTCCCCTCAACACTTTATAATCAAAACAGTAAATAGAATAAAGTAAGAATATTATAAGCTGAAAGGCAAAAAGACCATGTGACATATCAAGACAGCTCTATTAGAATTACACCCAGCTTCTCAGTATAGAGTCTGGATGGATGTGCTATAGACTCTTAGACTACAGATGTTAGCTCAGACTACTAAACCCAGTATCATAGATGGAGAAAATAACATATTTCACGATAAAACCAAACTTTAAGGAATATTTATCTACAAATCCAGCCTTACAGAATGTGCTAGTATGAAAACTCAAATTTAAGATTTAACTACAACCATGAAAACAAAGGGAATAAGTAGTCACACTACCACCAAAATAACAGGAATAAACAATATAAGGCATTGATATCTGTCATAACAATGATCTTAGCTCCCCAATAAAAAGACACAGGCTAACAGAATGAATGTGAAACAGGACCCATCCTTTTGCTGCATCCAAGAAACATACCACAACATCAAGGATAGACATCACCTCAGGGTAAAGGGTTGTAAAAAGATATTCTAAACAAATGGACCTAAGAAGTAAGCTGGTGTAGCTATTTTAATATCTGGCAAAATAGATTTCAAATGAAAAAATGAATCAGAAAAGATAGGGAAGGACACTACATATTCATCAAAGGAAAAAAAACCATCAAGATGACATTTCAATTCTTTAAACCATGCATCAAACATAAGGACACACAATTTTATAAAAGAAATACTACTACAGCTTAAATCATGTATTGACTGTCACACACTGATAGTGAGAGACTTCAATATCCCACTCTCACCAATGGAGAGGTCCTCCAGAAAAATATAAAACAGAGAAATACTAGCACTAACTGAAGTCATAAACCATATAGAGCTAATAGATATTTTCAGAATATTTCATCATAATGCAAAAGAATATATGTTCTTCTCTGCACTTCTTAGAATTTTCGCAAAAATTGACCACATACTCAGACACAAAGCAAGTGTCTCAATAGATAAAGGAATCTTGAAATCACTCCCTGAATCCTGTCAGACCACCATGGATCGAAGTTGGCTATCAGCAGCAACAGAAACAATGGAATGCTTACAAAACAATAGAAACTTAAGAACTCTCTACTGAATAAAAAATGGGTCAAGATGGAAATAAATAAATTAAGACTTCCTAGAATTCAATGAAAATGAATATACAACATTCCCAAACTTATAGGACTCAGTGAAAGTGATGCATGTTCATTGCATTAAATGCTTACATCCAAATAATTGGAGAGATCTCATACCAGCAACCTTGTAGTAGGAAGGTTTCTCCAGTCCCATCAAGCCCCTACAGTGCAGTGACCCACTTAAAAAGCAATCATTCAGAAGCTTATATTAATTATAACTACTTGGTCATTAGCTCAGGCTTATTACTGACTATTACACTTAAATTAACCCATATTTTTTTTTTTAATCTATGTTAAGCCACATGGCTTGGTACGTTTTCTCAGTTCTGCCTTGTCATCTTGCTTCCTCTGTGTCTGGCTGGTGACTTCTGACTCTGCCCTTCCTCTTCCCAGAATTCTCCTGTCTTCTAACCCTACCTATACTTCCTGCCTGGCTACTAGCCAATCAGTGTTTTATTAAACCAGTGTACAAAAGCATTATCCCATAGCATTTCCTCTTTATGTTTAATTAAAAAAGAAGGTTTTAACTTTAACATAGTAAAATTATATATAATAGAACAGTTATCAAGCAGGAATTACAATTACAATATCTAGTCCATTTGTATTTGGCAAAATTAAAGAACATATTCTATCTATCCTGTATTTATGAGTCTAAAGTTTCATATCTAATTTATCTTTTATCATAACCAAGGAAAATTATAGTTATAACTATCTAGTCTTCAACTACATCAAAGACCTCAGAAGGATAGAACATTACCTAAGTAAACAGGAAGAACATTGTTAGCAACTTCCAAAAATCTAGAATGACAGAGACATCTGGCTGCCTGGACAGTCACCCAAAGTTCATCTGTAACGTTGGGGCTATCCACCTTCAGCCTATAGACCTAGAGCCTTGTAGTCACTTCTCTCTGTGTCCTGTAGAATATATGGCAGTCTCCTCTGTAAAGCAGGGACCTGAAGGACCATTTTGCCTTGTTTTGGCAAATTAAGTGGTCATTTTTTCCATGGGTCATGCATGTCCGGTTAATACAACTTGTCAAGCAGTCCAGGCAAGAACAGTTTCTTGCCCAAATGGCTAACTTGTGCCATTTGGGTATCTTCCATGCCCATCATCTTCTGTGTTTGATATATTGTGTATCCTAATAAACTTATCTGAGGGTCAGAGAACAGAACAGCCATTAGATTAACTAGATTAGACATAGAGGCCAGAAAGTGGTGGCACACATGCCTTTAATCCTGTCACTTGGCAGGCAGAGATCCCTCTGGATCACTGTGAGTTCAAGGCCACACTAGGAACAAAGACAGTTGTGGTGGCATACACCTTTAATCCCAGCATTTTAGATCTCATGTCTTTGCTTGGGAAAGACACACTCCTTTAATCACAGGAAGTGATAGCAGGAAGCAGAAAGGTATATAAGGTGTGAGGACCAGGAACTAGAGGCTTTTAGGCTTTTAAGCTTTTAGCAGCAGCTCAGCTGAGACCCATTCAGATGAGACTCAGAGGCTTCCAGTTTGAAAAAACAGGATCAGCTGAGAAGTTGGCGAGGTGAGGTTAGCTGTGGCTTATTCTGCTTCTCGGACCTTTCGGGAATCTCCCTTGAAGAAGTTGGTGTTGCCAGGAGCAGATGCATCTCATTGCCCAGAAAAGTCTGCATTTTTAAAACCCTTTAAATGACATATTCTGTAGGTCTTTGAAGTGTTTAAAGATTACCTACCTAATTGAAATGTATCTTTATGTACCTAAAATACTTAACTAACATGACTATAGGTTTGATTATCCTAGATGACTAATTATTAATCTGTATTTTTAAATATATAGTACAATTTAAATGAGTTACATAAACAATATTTTAATGAGAGTAGAAATATATATATAGAGAGAGAGTATAACAAAAATAACTTTAAATTTGTAATAAACTAAAATCTATAGCACTGTAAAACATTTTAAACAAATTGTTGCTCTTTAAAAGTAGGTTTGATAATATATCCTTGTATTCTATCATATCTGTATTACCCCTTTTTCTTTTTTAAAAAGAGATTGTATTTATAATTAACCCCCTGTAAATAAAAATAAACATTTATAAACAATATTTTGGGAATTTGGGCATAGCTTCTCATACTACTTCCTGCTGGATGGGGGTGCTGGCAATCTTATGGGGATCCTAAGAAAATTAAGAATTATGGTCAAATCCTGATTGGAATAGTCTGTGAAGCTATATTATCTGAGCCAGTTGCCTTGAAGCAGTCCTGGATGTTGGATCATCTGGGCCATGGTGTCATTGGGACCTTTCAGGAGGTCTTGGCTGATCAAACCATATTAGTTTAGAAGCAATACATACATTCTCATCTTCTTTGGAAATAAAAGTAGAACCTCTTTTCCAAAGCAATGTATTCTTAGACATAAACTTTGAAGTCAAGATACCTTTAGTCTATATATTAAGGTTTAACTTAATATAATATATTATATTTAATATAAAAAAAAAAAAAAAAAAAATATAATATAATATTATATTATATATATATATAGGTTTAACTTAGCAGCCTTTACAATCAAATGTCTTTCTGCAGTTAAAAATCCCAAAGATAACATAATCCAGATTTTCTGTGTAATATCCATCTTTACATGGCTTATTTTTTTATATTACTCTTACTGTCTCTTTAAAGACTTTAATTTTTAAAACTATATATTTCTTTATATAACTTCTATATTCATTTTCCTCTCTCTTCCAAACCTATGTATATTTTTACACACATTGTAAACAGTTTAGAGGTTTGTTCCATCTGAATCTGTCTTATTGTGAATTGACTGCTTTGAACTGCAATGTGGCTAGGACAGAAGTGGCAGCTTTGGCTGCTGACTCTGGCCACCTCAGCTTCCCTACATTGGGGTAGTATGTTTATTGCCAGCTCTGGGAACCTTGCTTACTGTCAACTCTGGGAAGCAGTGGGTCTATGCCCCATCAAGGAGTGTGTAGCTCAGAAACAATTTTTTTTTTTGTATTAGCAAAAGCTAAATCCACCATGCAATGTGCTGTGTTGCTTGGAGAAACCTCTGTGTACCATGTCAGGAATCTGCCATGCTGTACTCAAGCCCACATGCTGTGAACCCACCATACTGTAGGTTTAGTCTGCATGCTACTGCATCTCTATATCTTGGCATCTCCATATCTAGGGCTGGCATCAGACATGAAGTAGAAAGCTGTTCTTAGCTCAATTTCAGAATTTCTTTTTTTAAGTTCTCTCAAGTTTTAGGTGGAAAGTCGTGTCAACACATTTTATAGCCAAATGTAGTAGGAAGGTTTCTTTGGTCACACCAAGACCTCTCAGTCCTGTGGCCTAATTATAAAATAATTATTCAGAATCTTATATTAATTATAACTGCTTGGTCATTAGCTCAGGCTTATTACCGACTAGCTCTTACACATAAATTAATGCATAATACTTATCTATGTTTAGCCACATGGCTTGGTACCATTTCTCAGTTCTGCTTTGTCATCTTGCTTCCTCTGTATCTGGTTGGCAACTCCTGACTCTGACCTTTCTCTTCCCAGCATTCTCCTGTCTTCTCACCCTGCCTATACTTCCTGTCTATCTACTGGACAATCAGCATTTTATTAAACCAGTGTACAAGAGAATTATCCACAGCACAACCTAGTATACCTAAGAGCTCGAGAATGAAAGAAAGAATTCACATGCAAGAGGAGTAGATGGCACTAAATAATCAAACTCATTTCTGAAATCAGCAAAATAGAAGCAAATAAAATCATGCAAAGAATTAATGAAACTAAGAGTTAATTCTTTGAGAAAATCAGTAAGATTGACAAATATTTATCCAAATTAACCATAAGGTCGAGAGATAATATCCAAATTAACAAAATAAGAGATGACAAGAAGGTCATAACAGATACCAAGGAAATCCATAGGGCCATAAGGACATATGTTAAAAACTTGTACTCTACCAATTTGGAAAATCCAAGAGGAATGGATAATTTTTTCCCAATGCATACCACTGGCCACAGTTAAATTGAGAATTTATTGTGATTTAAACAGACCTAAAACCTACAGGGAATAGAGTCATTGAAAATGACCCTTGTTTGTTGAGTTTTTCTTATAACTTGTGGAGCTGTTACATCAGTGGATGAGCTATTACTTCTCTTCATTAAGGGTTTCTCACATTTGAAGCAAATTTTTAATTAGTTACTTTGGTATCCATAGCTTTTCTTCTCCTACAGAAACAAAAGCAAAACCACTTCCCCAATGTATAATGTATCCTGGTTTCCCTGAGGTCAACACATCTTTGAAGTAAACTGGTTGGTGTAGCTCAGGAGTTTTTTCTGTTGTCCAATGTCTCTCCACAGCTGTTGTCCCTTTCTCATCAGCAATGAGAAAATTCAAGGTTAACAATGCATTATGTAATCTATTTCTAGGAGTCATTGCTACCTCTTTCTGTTTATTAACATATCCTTTAAAGTTTGATTGGATCTTTCTATATGACTGATTAGCCTGTGGAATTGTGTGGTATATTTGTAACATGTTTTATATTGTAATAAGCAAAAAAAAACCTGTCTCATTTTATTTGAGGCATATGCTGGAATAAAGTTGGTCTTAATTTATACAGGTATTCCCTTAATAGCCATGACTTCTAATAGGTGTTTAATCACAGAATCAGCCTTTTCAGAACTCATAGGAGTTGTTCATTGAAGTCCTGAATACGTGTCAATGGTATGGTGTACATATTTAATCTTCCAAATTCTGCCAAATGAAATACATCCATCTGCCAAATTTCATTTCTTCGTATACCTTTATGCTGTGGGATTGTCTGTATGTCAAATTGCTCTGATTGTTCAATAAATAAAATACTCATTGGCCAGTGGCTAGGCAGGAAGTATAGGTGGGACTAACAGAGAGGAGAATTGAGAGAACAGGAAGGCGGAGAGAGTCACTGCCAGCCATGACAAGCAGCATGTGAAGATGCCGGTAAGCCACCAGCCACGTGGCAAGGTATAGATTTATGGAAATTTAAGCTATAAGAACAGTTAGCAAGAAGCCTGCCACGGCCATACAATTTGTAAGCAATATAAGTCTCTGTGTTTACTTGCTTGGGTCTGAGCGGCTGTGGGACTGGCGGGTGACAGAGATTTGTCCTGACTGTGGGCAAGGCAGGAAAACTCTAGTTACATCTTTAGGATTGCTTACTGCAGACAATGGAGTTTAGTTACAGAAGGAACAAGTAGGACATTTTTTTTTCCCACAATTTCCTTGGCTTGTTGCCAAGTGATGGAAAAGTTCTTTTTCAAACCTTCACTATTTATATGGTGTTTCTTATGAAATTCTGTGGCTTCTAGCACATTACCTATTAATAATTGACCATTCTCATCATTGCCTTGTGCCAGAGGACCTGGCAGAACCACCATATAAGATCTGATGTGTGTTATATACATATCGGATATTCCCTATTTCTGATGAGTTCCTGTAATTGTATAAATAGTGAAGTTAATTCTGTGTTATCATGAATACATTAAGCAGTTTCAATATGTAAAACAACTCTGCATATTGAGAGTCAGTAACTATATTGAGAGGTTCCGTGAAGTCCAATAGTACCATAAGAATGGCATATAGTCCTGCCTTTTATACAGAATTATAGGGGATTTGAACCACTTTACTTAAGTCTCCTGATTTATATCCTGAATTTCTTGATTTATTTGCATCAGTCTAGAATGTGGGGACTCAGTGTGGGGACTGCAGAGATTGGTTTTTGCCGTACAATATGAGGAAGGACCCATTCAGTTCTTTTCATGAATTCCATTCTCTTGCTTTTGGGATAACAATTGTTAATCTCTCCCAAAAAGTTACTGCAGGTTCTTTGCCAGTATTCATTATCTATCCATAAAGAGGAAATTTCCTCATTAGTTAAAAGTACTACAGTTTCTGTTAGGTCCATTACTGTCAACTGACAAAGTCTTAACTTCCCTTTTAGAATCAAATCAGAGATCTTTTCTATATAGGTCTTTAACTTCTTATTTGGTTTACATGGTAGAAATATCCATTCTAATATGATATCTTCCATCTGCATCAAAATCCCTGTGGGGGAGTGTCTAGAGGAGAATATGACCAGAAGGCAGGTGAGTTCTGGATTCACAGGATCTACATGTGCCTCTTGTATTTTTTTTTCTAGTAGAGCCAATTCCTTCATAGCTTCAGCTGATAATACTCTTGGACGATTTAAGTCTTATCCCCTTGGTATTGGCCAAATTTACTGGTCCAAAAGAAGAGAGAAGTGGCTCAGTAGTTAAGTGTTTAAGAGCACTGACTGATGTTCCAGAGGAGCTGGGTTCAATTACCAGGTTGTCTGGAGTCTGAACACACCAGACTAAAAACTAAATAAATAAAAGGAAGAAGGCACCACTTGATCCCTCTCTCTTTTCGTTTTAAGAGGTCTAATACATCTATAACTACAATGGCAAGAAACACTGACTCCTTCGAGCCCTATAGCCAAAGGTCATGGGCAGAAAAAATGCCATTACAAGGAACACTGTCCAATTCATTCTATGAGTTCACAGTTACTCTGATACCCAAATCACCGGAAGAATCAACAAAGAAAAAAATTACAGACTAACTTCCCTAATGAACATATAAACAACACACTAAATAAAATACTTGCAAACACAATCCAAGAACACATCAAAAAAATCATTCACTGTAATCAAGTGGTTCTTCATTCCAGAGATACAGGTATAGTTCAATTATGAAGATCAGTAAATGTAATCCACCAAATAAACAAACTGAAAGGAAAAAAACCCACATAATCATCTCATTAGATACAGAAAAGGCCTTTGACAAAGTTCAACATCCTTTCATGATAAAAGTCATGGAGAGATTAGGGTTATAAGGGACATATCTAAATATAATAAAGACAATTTATAGCAAATCCATAGCCAACAGCAACTTAAATGGTCAGAAATTCAAAGAAATTCCAGTAAAATCAGAAACAAGACGAAGTTGTCCACTCTCCTTTCCTATTCAGTATAGTACTTGAAGTCTTAGCTGGAGCAATAAGACAACTTTAGGAGTCCGGGAACAGCCTCAGCAGTTTCGGGGATCTGAAGGATGGGATACCTGGAAGGTGCAATAACAACTCAGAGACAATGTTTGTGCAAGCTGACAGGTCATGTCTGGCTTCTGCAGTTGCTGTTTCTTTTGCTTCCCTGATTTTTCTCAGCTTCTCTTAGTTTCTCTTAGCTTCTCTAAGTTTCTCTTAGCTTCTCTACCTTCTCTTAGCTTTTGCTGCAGCTTTCTTAGCTTCTGCTTTTTCCCTGGTGACCTCAGTCTTTTATTATCATAAATAAAGGGGGGAACAGAAAGAAAAGGGGAAATCACCCAATACAAAATGTTCTCATGATTCCAAAAGTTATTCTTAGAAAATCACCAATATATTCTTCATCATCTTTTACTAAACACAGCAACTATCCCAGAGTTAAGACCAAAGCAAGCATAATCTATTTTTATTATTAATGATTATACAATCTTGTGAGCACTTGACCCAAAGGCTAGCAACATGCATTTTCACAAAAAATGTAAAAATAAGAACAGTGGTCAATGTACCAGACAGTCATTTCCTTCTCACACAGTCTGCTCCAATCTCAAGACCCCTGTAGCCACCTAAGTTCCTCCTCAACCCTCTGCAAACACTAAGCCCCATGACTTGTGGGCTACAATGACTTCAGACAAGAAATCTGTCCCTGCAAGTCAGCAACTTCTGTCTTTCTATATCCAACAATTACAAGGAAGACCTAATCTAATCTGTAGAGCTTCTATTAAAGGAAGCTCACCTTTCTTGGCAGCTCTTTCCAATCTAGAAACCCAATAAAACTTGTAGCAATCACTCTATCAATTGTCACATTATTTCCACACTCCTTCAGGAGGAATAAAAAGTATTGAATTAAAGTTGTCATCTTCCTTTCTTGGTGGAGGCCACTATTTTCCTCCTATTCTAGGTTCCCACATTTCTAGTTTATCATCCCATCTATATGTTACTCCATCCATTGTAGCAGGAATCTTAAAAGTTCTTATTAATAAAATCAAACCTGAGGCCAGTTATTGAGGTGAATGCTGGAAGATCAGAGAAGCAGATCAAGCCACAGCTACCTCACCTCGCCAGTTCCTCAGCTGATCCTGTTTCCTCAGACTGGAAGCTTCTGAGTCCTCATCCAAATGGGTCTCAGATGAACTGAAAGCTTACCCAGTCAAATGTTTGACTAGCCAAATGCTTCTGGTTTCTGGTCTCCACACCTTATATATCTTTCTGGTTTTGTCATCACTTCCTGGGATTAAAGGCTCACTTCTTGGGATTGAAGGTGTGTGTCTCTATGCCTGGCTGTTTCCAATGTGGCCTTGAACTCACAGAGATCCAGAGGGATTTCTGCCTCTGGAATGCTAGGATTAAAGGTGTGTGCTACCACTGCCTATCTGCTATGTTTAATATTGTGACTGTCCTGTTCTCTGACCCCAGATAAGTTTATTAGGGTGCAGAATATTTTGGGGAACACAATACCACCACAATCCATAGTCTTCAGTCAATACCCCTTAGGTTTTCAAGTTTTACACAATGTCCTTGGAATATCCTCAGAAACTGAATTATTCATCATGGCCAATTTAAGTCCAGTGTATTGATACACATCATACCATGTGCTATAGTTGACCACACATTCGGTACAGTTTATCCAAACCTAAAAAGCTTCCCCAGGCTGCAGGTTCTTTTCCATGAACTGCATAACTGCCTTAACCCCAGCCTAAGTGATCATCTCTGTATATTTTCCTGTGAAATTTACTTCACTCCCTTCCTGTATCACAGAAATCACCATTGATCTAGGAACACAGAACATGAAGATCAGACAGAAGAAAAAGATTAATATTACAAGAAATAATTATATGGAGGAGAACATGTCATGTGCATGCCATAAAGCATGACCTCGGGACACATAGGCATTTCTACCATGGCCCTCTAGAGGCATGCTAAGCAGACGATCTGGAGGGGAACACACAGAGGGTTGATGGTCCACAATCTCGGGTCCCCTTTTCTCCAATCTCTGCTGGCAGCACATCAGCCATATTAAATGCCGTCCTCAGCATAGGAGATCAAGGGAATGCAAATTGGAAAGGGAGAGACCTAAGTATCTTTATTTGCAGGTGATATAATGGTATACAGAAGTGACCTTAAAAAATTCTACCAGGAAACTCCTACAGCTGTTAAATGCTTCCAGCAAAATACCTGGAAGCAAAATTAACTCACAAAAATCAGTAGCCTTCCTATATACAAATAAAAAAGAGACTGAGAAAGAGATCAAGTAAACCCTACTTTTCACAATAGAGTTAAATACTATAAAACATCATGGGGTAACTTGAACCAAGCAATTGAAAGACTTGTATGATAAAAACATGAAGTCTTTGAAGAAAGAAATTGAAGATATCAGAATATGGGAAGATCTGCCATGCTCATGGATTAGTAGGACTAATATTGTGAAAATGGCCATCTTACCAAAAGCAATCTACAGATTCAATGCAAGCCACATCAAAATTCCAATACAACTTTTCACAGATCTTGAGATATGAATTCTCAACATCATATGGAAACACAAAAGACAAGGATAGCTAAAACAATCTTGAACAACAAAAGAAGCACTAGAGGTCTCATTATTTCTGATCTCTAGTTGTATTACAAATCTATAGTTATAAAAACAGCATGGTACTGGCATAAAAACAGACATCTGGGTCAATGCAATTGAATAGAAGGCACAGACATCAAACTATGTACCTATGGACACCTGACTTTTGATAAAGAAGCCAGAACTACACACTGGAAAAAAAGATAGCATCTTCAACAAATGATGTTGGTCAAACTGGATGTCTTCATGGAGATGAATAAAAATACCTACCTATCACTGTGCACAAAACTCAACTCCATAGGGGTCAAATACATCAACATAAAACCAGGTTTACTGAAACTCACAGAAGAGAAAATTGGGGAACATTCTTGAACTTATTGACATAGGAGACAACTTCTTGAACACTGATAGTATAGGTACTAAGATCAACAATTAATAAATGGGACATTATGAAACTGAAAAGTATCTGTAAGCCAAAGGACACCATAATTTGAAGAAAGCAGTAGACTACAGAATGGGAAAAGATTTGTACCAATTCCACCTCTGATGGTGGACTAGTATTCAAAATACATAAAGAAATAAAAAACTAGATATCAGAAAATCAAATAATCTAATTAAAAGTAGGATACAGATCTAAACAAAATCTCAATAGAGGAACTTCAAATGGCTGAGATACACTTAAAGAAATGTTTGAATATTTAGCCATCATGGAAATACAAATCAAAACTACCTTGAGATTCCATCTTACACCTGTCAGAATGGCTAAGATAAAAAACACAAGTGACAGCTCATGCTGGCTAGGATGTCCAATAAAGGGAACACTCCTTTTTTGCTGGTGATTGTGCAAACTTGTACAACCACTATGGAAATGGGTGTGGTGCTTCTTCAGAAAGATTGCAATTGATCTACCTCAAGATCCAGCTATATCATTCTTAGACATATACCCAAAGGATGTTTTGTCCTATCATAAGGACACTTGATTAGCCGTGTTCTGTAGCTGGAGATTTCTCCAGTCCTGCTCTGGCCTGCAGCCACTCTGACCCAAGTAAACACACAGAGACTTATATTACTTAATAAACTGTATGGCCGTGGCAGGCTTCTTGCTATCTAGTTCTTATATCTTAACACATTTCTATTAATCTATAAGTTGCCACATGGCTTGTGGCTTACTGGTACTTTACACTTTGCTTCTCATGGAGGCAGCTGGCAGCATCTCCTGACTTAACCCTCCACTTCCTAGAATTCTCCTCTCTGCTTGTCCCACCTATACTATACTTTCTGCCTGGCTATTGGCCAATCAGAATTTTATTTATCAATCAATAAGAGCAACACATTCGTAGCATACAGAAAGACATCCCCAGCAATGTTCATTTGTGCTTTATTCATCAGAGCCAGAAATTGGAAACAACCTAGATGTCTCTCAATAGAAGAATGGATAAGAAAATGTGGAGTATTACTTACTTGTTTAAACAATGATATCATGCATATTGCGGGCAAATGGATGTAACTAAAAAAATCATTCTGAGGGAGGTAGCCCAGACCCAGAAAGATAAATGTGGCATATATTTGCTTATATGTGAATAACAACTAAGCTACATTCCATAGACCCAGAGAGGATAGGCATATAAGGAGGGACTAGGGAGAATAGAATAGATTATCTTAGTGGGATAAATTTGGGCTTGGGGATGGATGAGAGATGGAGAATCAAGTGGGAAGTATAGGGTAACTGGGTTTGAGGGAGGGAATAAGGGGAGAGATAGCTAAAATCAAAGGGCATTTGAGGGGCGGTATGGAAACCTAGTTCTGTGGAAAGTAACAACAAATGACCACTAATGATATTCTGCTGTACTCATAGATTAGTGCTTTATTCAACCATCATCAGAGATGCTTCCTCCTGTAGTAGATGAGGACAAATACGGCAACAACAGCCAGACATTACTCACTTGGAGAAACCTTAGAACACACAGCTCTAAAGGAGATGTCTCCATCAAATCTCCCCAGCCCCCAGCACTCATGAAACTCAATGAAGAGGAGGCAGGAGTAGGGAAGACACAGAGTATGGAGGACATCAGGAGAACAAAGCCTGCTAAATCTACTGAGCAAAGCTCATGTGAAGTCAGACACTGAAGCAGCAATCATAGGCCCACACAGGTCTGCACCATGCCCCCTGCATATATACAATAGCTTTTTTTTTTTTTTCTTTTAGCACTTTTATGGGACTCTTAAATGTGTGAATGAATTGGTCTCTGATTCATGTGCCTGCTATTGGGGCTTTTTTATTTTTCTATTGGCTTATCTCGTCCAACTTTGATATGACGGTTTTTGTTTTGTCTTGTTTTTCATTTCATAATGTTTTGTTGTTATCCCTTAGAAGCCTATTCTTTTCTAAGCAGAGGCAGAAAGAAGTGCATATGGATGAGTGAGAAGGTGGGGAGGAACTTTGAGGAGTAGAATAAGGGGAAATTGTATTCATATTTTATTGTATGAGAAAAGAATATATGTTTAATAACAGAGAAAACATTAAAAAATAAAATATCCAAAAGACTCTACAGTGAAATGCATTCTATATTTTCACACATAAATGGGTAAAATGAGTACAACAGTATATTGAACAGTTTGACCTGGATGAGGTATAACATGGAGAAAACTTTTTAAAGAAATATTTATAATAAATATATGTTAATACATTCCTAGTCAAAGATACTAGCATTTTCCAGCAGACTACTATATTTTTTATTTTATTCAGCATAGTACAGTGAAGTAAAGCCTCTCTTATCATGGTTGTGTGGACTTTGGTTGAGAATTCATATTGTTTTAATATAAGGAAAGATGATATGTACCCAACACATAGTTTCTCTGTGTTTGTTTTTGGTCTCTGCTTTTAATAGGAATGGATGGTGATTTCTTTGAAAACAAATGGACATAAGCCATTCAACTCTGCTTAAGTCACTCCTAGTAAGCTTATTTATTAATCAGGTTATACTTTTTAAAATCAGATTTTGTATTTAAAAAATATACCAATATGGAAGCAAGAATTTATTTGATGTTTATCATGCAATTTTATGCAACACATAAAGAACTAGAAATTATAATTATTTATTGGATGACATATAATACTTTAATAAATATATACTTATATCAAACATATTTATCTCTTCAAACACTTATTTATTTTTGATAAATCATTCACCATCTTTGTCTCTGGATTTTTTGAAATATAAAATACATAACCCTTTTTTTGTAGAGCTCCAATGTAAAACAGCAAAATGGAACATTATTCTGTTCAAATATAACTTGATATCCAGCCTTCCTTCACTACTAATCTCAGCTTCTAGTAACCACAATTTTGCCTTGAATTTAGAGACCAACTTTAAAAAGTTTCATAATCATGTGAAACTTGTTTCCCTGTGGCTTGTTTATTCTACACATGATCTCAAGTTTTAGATACTTTAACACAAATGAGAGATGTCATTGCTTTTATGACTTATTCCATTTTCCATATGATAACATTTTATATATCCATTAATTAGTTGATAGACATTTGGGTTGTATCAGTTTCTTGGCTATTGTGAATAGAAATTCAATCACGTGCATGTAAATACCTATTTGATACCTATAGAGATACTAATAGATACCTATACTTATTTGATTACACACACACACACACACACACACACACACACACACACACACACATCAAATAATGGGGTTCCTGAATTGTATGGTCATCTTTTTTGAAAATCATTGAGCAATCTCCATGTTTTCCCATTAATAGTAAGTACTGTTCCATTTTCTTTACTTCTGTGTTCCTGAAACCAAGTTATGTGTATCACCACAATAATATTTAACTTCTCTATTCTCATCTCTGCTCTCTTATTGATTCCTCTGAAAATCAGTTTCCAAATAAATTATCTGTAAGCAGATTGTGTCTTAGGTTTTTTTTTTGGAGTGGCTTTGAGCTAAGTAACTAAATAGAGCTATTGCTTCTCTGCATCTAACTGTTGGATGTGACATTTGCCAAAATAAATGAACAGGTTGTTATTTATTTATTTTTTTGTGAAGCACATGGGAAACAGAAGGAATGTCATTATGTTATTTCTTATGTCAAAATGATTGTGATCTAAAGTATAAAATATTATTCTTTAATAGCGTTACTATCTTTTTATAATATCTTATATTGTGATAGATTCCTGTTTCCTACAGTTGTAAAATCTGTTAGTAAGTCTGCAAAAGTAACATATATTTGTTCAGTGAGGTAGACATGTCAACTCTGGCCTGAATAACATGATTATAAAGATGTCCAATGAGCAGGAAAATCCAGATTTCTGCATTCATAAACAGATTCTAATGACAGATCTGGTCAGAAAAATCTGATGTAACATCTCTGCTTGCTCAGATTTTTTATGGCTTCTTTCATATCTTTGTTCCTTAGTGCATAGATGACAGGATTCAAGGCAGGGGTGACAGCAAAGTCAACAATAAATAGGTATTTGTCAACTGAGGATGTGGGGAAGGGCCACACATAGAGAAACATGCATGGAGTGAAAAAAAGAACAACCACAGTGATGTGTGCAGACAGAGTGACAAGTGCCTTTGACAAGTCCCCTGAAGACCTTTTCCAGACTGTGACCAAAATGAAGACATAGGAGAGGAGAAGCAGGAAGAAGGTTCCCATGCTCATGAAGCCACTGTTGGCCGCAACAACAAACTCAAACTTGTCTCCATCAGTGCATGCGAGTTGTATGATCCGAGGGAAGTCACAATAAAAGCTGTCTACTTTGTTAGGGCCACAAAAAGGCAGGTTTATCACAAAAGAGAACTGGGACAGGGCATGGATCACACCAGTGACCCAGCCAGCAATTACAAATGAAATGCATATTTTAGGGCTCATGATGCTCAAGTAGCGCAGAGGCTTACAGATGGCTGTGTACCTGTCAAATGCCATGGCTATGAGGAGCACCATCTCCACTCCTCCCATAATGTGAATAAAACAGATCTGAGTCATGCAACTGTGGAAAGAAATTACTTTTCGTTCTTTCAGAAGATCTGAGATCATCTTGGGAACAGTGGTAGAGGAAAGTCCAACATCAATGACAGACAGATTGGCCAGAAGAAAGTACATAGGGGACTGTAAATGGGTGTCAGTAATTACCAAAAAGACAATGAAAAGATTTCCCAAGATGATACTTAAATAGAGCAAAGAAAAAGTGGATATGAGAAAAACTGTAGTTTTCCAGGAACTGGAGAGTCCCAGCAACACAAACTCAAAAATTACAGTGTCATTTATTTGATCCATCAACTGCAAGAGAGGAGAGGATTTCAATGTGCCTGTCGATAGAAAAATGACCAGGTTGGCATCAGCAATAGGAAGATGTGTCCCCACTGATTATAATTCTTTGTTCTGTTGACTGTATTTAACAGAGTTGGAGATACATGAGTAACATTAGGAAGAGAAATATATTGATCAGAATATCACACATAAAGAGACTGGAAGATCACACAAAAAGAAATGGAAAATTGCAGTATAATGCAGCTTATTTCTTTAGTTGCAGTGTGCATGATGCCAGGGCAGGAGAATCATCAGCTCCAGGGGTGAAAAACAGCCCTCTTTAATTATAGAAAATTATTAAATACAAGAAGTTGTTAATATGTTAAGTTGATGAAAACAGGCTACTTTGATTTTTTTTTTTTCAAAACCAGGTATTGTTTTGTTTTGTTTTGCTTTGATTTTCAAGGTTGCCTTTGTTTCCCACAGTTCCTCTCCTACAAGTCTTCCATTCAGGTGACAATATTTTTGTTATTTTTATGTAAATGCTTTGTCAGTGACTTGCAAATTACTTCTAGCTGCATTTCTTACTCTGTTGTTAACATCAATATTTTCTTCACCAACTGAGCATTTTGCTTGGTGTACCTGTCATATGTTTTGTTTTTGTTTGCACAAGTTATTGTGGAGGACAGATACACAGATTGAAGTCACTTACAACATTCAAATAATTACTCAGAATAGTACATGCTTGAAGTGATTTATTCCTGCATTATTTCCTACAATAATAGAATATATTCATGGCCTTAAAATATGATTATTAATTGTAACATTTATACATAAGTTGTATTAAACAATTATTCTGGGAAATGCTTTATGTTTAACACATCTTACTTAAACTTCACGCAATTCTAAGATCTGTTTTATTAGATCCATTTTATACACAGAGACACTGACTTTTAGAGAGATGCAGTGACAGAGTTAGGACTTGCATCCATAACTATAGGATATGGTAATCCATGCTCCTAATTACTACTCTGCGTTCTTCAAGGGTGGACCCTTTAATTATACACTGGGATCTTCTTCAGCTATATAGTTAACTAAAATTTATTATTCAGCTTTTATATTTCTTAATCTACTGGTATAGTGACTTCTTTTTATATTGTTGCTTTTTAATTTTAAATCTAGATGTTGGGTGTGGTAGCACTCAGGAGTAGGCAACATCATAGGATCACCAATTCAAGGTCATTTAGGAATAGTGAGCTGTAGGTCACCATTGACTACAGGAGATCTTGTGTCCAAGTGCAAAGCAAGTAAACAAACAAACAAACAAAAAAGCGAGACCCTGGAATTCTTCACACTAACTGGTCTGTTCTGACTTCTCCTTTGTAAAGCTGTCATCAGTTGCATTCATTCTACTATGATAGTTTCCTTTATTCAGGGTTTTTTAGAGAAAATAGCCATAACTCTCAAAATCCTATGTAATAATCATATTAATCACAGTTTCTTTGACATTGTTGCAGAATTTTATTATCTTTATTGGGGTCTTATTGCTATACATTTCTATCATTGGCTTTCTGCTTTCTGATAGAAAGTTGGCTTTCTGATGTGTCAGTTATATGCCTTTCCATTTGTTGTCTCCTCAGAATGTGAGCAGAGATGTTAGTTTTAAATTAAACAAACTTTACTTTATATAAGAACTAGAATTTTTTCTGAACTAGTTACTATGTCTTTCCTATATTTACTTTCAAATAATTCTTAAATCAATTATTTCCTCTAGATTTCCATTGTCAATTTTTGCTTCTACTTCTCAAGTTTCTTTATCTTGACTAAAATGAATGATACTATTGTCTCCTTTCTTCCTTGTGTTTAAATCACTCTACAGGATGTTTGAGGAGCTGTCTATCCAAAGATCAGGATGTCAATGGGATTTTTCAACTTCATTCTTGGGTGCATTTATTAAGAAACTTTTTGAAGTTCTGTAGCATATTGTATAAAACTTGGGTGAAGTGTCATAATATTTCAGAGGATTTTTCCAAATGGTTATGGAAAATGAATATAACACATAAGTTACTAATTTTTCAAACTAGTTTAAAGATTTATAATAATAACCAAATTTATAATAATAACCAAAGGAAGCATTTATAATTTATTCAACATGATTTGAATGAAAATTTTAAATTGCCAACTTTTGATTATAAGTGAAAAAATAAACTAAAAACATAAAGAAATGCCATTAGAGCTACAGATTGACAGTATGTTATGAAATAGACAAGAATCTAATTCAGAGGATGCTATTTGAAAAACAAGCCCCAAATTTCAATAATCAATTTCCAAATTACACAACTGTCTCAAAAATTAAGACCAAGAAATATTATGTGCAAGCGTATTTGAGCAAATATAAGAAGTAGGTAATAGTCTCTTTATACAGAAAAAGACATTAAAAAGCATAGTGTATATATTATATTAAAATATTTTTCTTATGTATTTGAACCCCTTTATAAAATGGGAACTCAAACTATAGTAATAAAATAAAGCAGGTTTAGACTCATGAAACTATCACTTCACAGAGGACTAGCCTCTGGATTAAATACAAAATTCCTGAAAAGTAGTGGATATATGATAGACTAACACAAAATGGACAGCATGCAGTTCGAAGAAATATATGATGAGTGGTAGGGCAGACAAGATAATACTATTATTATGTAATGATTTAGAATGTGTCACAGACTTCTATTTAAGCAATGATGACTTTTCTCAAAAAATAAAGACATAGCTGCAAATTAGTTACTTTTCAAAACACATTTCAAATTATATACAAATGCATAAACATAATTTGTGGAAAGCTTCTTTACCCACTAAGCTATCTTGATAGCCTCCTGTGATTGAAATTAAATAACTATGTCAGTTTATTCTTCCTAATATGAGGTGTTGTATCTTACAATATTTTTTTCACATAAAAAACCTATGTATCTAAGTGTATATGTATATATATATATATATGAATTACCAATATGCAACATAGTATAACATTGCCAATATCTAACACAGTATAACATTACAGCATAAGTACTAAATAAGTTTTAAACCACCATAAAAATTGGTAATCTATAGGAAACTATTCTATTGCTTTTCAGATTGGAGAGAATAATTGATTGCTATAAGATAAACAAGATATAGACATTGCTATTTTATTTTTATGATCTAATTCTTTTGAGAGAACGGGGAAAGAAGAGTCAAAATATTACACATATTACTTTAAAACAATAATGCTTTGAAGACTGTTTTAATTCCTCCTAACTGAGTTTACACTGTGAGGAAAGAAACCAAAGGTTACAAATGAACTTGAGAGAGGTAAGTTAGGTTGAAACATAAAGACACAAAATTATTTTAAATTTTTTTCAAATAGATTATGAAAATAGAATATGAAAAACACAGAACAAGTTGAGTGTGAAACAACCTGACACTAGAAGGTTAGAAAATGGTGCTCCACCTACTAGATCAGGCATAGATTTTGCCTTCAGCATCTTCAAGAGCTGAGAAACACAGGGAGAGTTACTCTTTTTCTAATTCAGCACTCATCATTACAACTAAAGGCTAACAGATACTTATCAACCAGTTAATACGACTGGGAATAATGTTCAATAACTATGTCATTATTAGTTTTGTATAGGAATTATGCCTTCTACAAATATTTTTTCCCAAGAGTCAGATATTACGAGATGCAAAAGAAATTATTGGCAAATTGAATGTTCTATTTGATGAGGAGCCACTATGTGGCTGAGATAATATTTTCTTAAATTAGAGATCTGATAAATTATTGGACTTATTGAAATCATTGGTAATACCTGTTCGTTATCTATTAAATTATGTTAATAAAAAATTTTAAGAACTATATAGAAATATATTTCTTATAGTTATATATAAATATATATTTATAGAAATAAATAAAAATAAAGCAATATAATGTATTCTTAACTGTTCATTTAATATTTATAGCTAAGTGGAGTTTCATAGTCTTCCAAAACCTTTTCTTGGCTTCTTTGGTCATTTTCTTTGACTCCCATCACAGTAAAAGGTATTGCTTGTGATCCTTTTTGAAGAAAATATCCATTCTTGTATGATAAGGGAATAGAAACTCTTTACAATGAATCTGTTTCCTTAAAAACATTGGTATTCTGTGTATCAGATCCTTTTGGCCCAAGAACCAAACTATTTTCTTACAAATGTATTGATCAACTCTCTTGGTATAAGGTTGAAATTAGCAAATTACAAAATATAAGAAATATAAAGGATATGGGAATAATATATTGTTGCATTTGTAATCGGCTTACATAGAAGAGTAAAAGTTCAACACAAGGAAACTACAGAAAATGTGAACAAGAAGTAAAATATTTTTTTTTATTTTGTGAATTTGTGGTAAAAAATGTACCACTTCAAGCTAAACCTAAACACATAATAGAAAAAAAAATAGATACAGAATTTAGGAATACAGATACAGTGCCCTCTATCACTTCTCATGTTCCTCCTTTTCTGTCCTCCTGGGTCCCTTTCTCTTTCCTAATGTGATTTTTCTTTTGTTCATGTCTTTCCTTTTCTAAATTAAAATTTCATTTTCTATCGACAGCTCTTTATGACATTTAATCATCTGTACTACTGTTAGTAATCGGATCATAGGTATCTCCACATTCAAACCATGCATTAGTGTAGTTTCAGGTACCATGAAGTAGCAGGTCCTTCTCCTACAGTAAAAGCTCACTCTCAGCAGGGGAGCATTCAGGTCAGATCCAACTCAGAATGTCTGGGCCCTGTGTCTTAAGTGAATGGTGTCTTCAGCTCCAAGCAAGAGATGTCCTCTTCTGACACCCCTCCCCTCCACATATACTTTCCCAAACATAAATAGCAGTAAAAATGTTCAATGCTTGATGACTAGATATATCATTTTTCATGTATTTATTAGCCATCTGTATTTCTTTTTGAAAAATATCTACACAGTTCATTGGTCCACTTATTTTTATTGCATTGTTTTTTTGGCTTTAGTGGGTTTTTTTTAGCTCATTATATAATATGCATTATAATCCCTTATTGGGTGAATAGTTCTTTAGCTATCTCTTCACTCTATTAGTTGTTGCCTTTGCTCTATAGAAGTTTTTTTTTTTAATTCCCTGTAATCTATTTGTCAATTCTTTCTACTATTTCCTGTGTTTTGGAGTGTTATTCAGAAAGTGCTTGTGTATGCTTATACTTGAAGTGTTCCAAGGATGTTTTCTTCTTCTTCAGTAATTTCAAAGTTTCAGGTAACACAATAAATAATTATTCAAAAAATAACATTTAGTTTTATGTGTTTGTGATAAGTCTTTGATCCATTCTGAATTTTATTTTGTAAGAACTACAGATACAGTGAGATTCGCTCTTCTGGATTTATCCTATCCTCCACTGTAAATTTTTGGCATATTGCAAAAAGTCAAATAGCTTTGTTTTGTAAGTTTATTTCTAAGCCATGTATCAGTCAACATTATTATTTTGTGTCTGTCACATGCTGTTTGTAACCTTGATTCTGTGGTATAATTTGAAGTCAGGTGCTGTGAGACATCTGACATTACTTCCTTTGCTAAAAATTCCCTTGACTGTTTGGATGAATTTGTACTTACTTAATGCTAGGATCATGTTTTTCTACTTCTGAAATGAATGCTAACAAAATTTTGAGAGGTATTAAGTTGGATGGTTAGGCATTTGGTAAATATACATCAAACTAATTTAGCCTGAAGATGCAGGCTGGTAATTCCAGCTCCTTGTGAGGCTGGGTGGAAAAACAGCAGTCACAGATAACCCAAGCCACTTAGTAAGATCCTATTTCAAGTTTACAATATAAAAAGTAATTGAATTATGTTGGGAATATGTAGCTCAGTGTTAGGGAGCTTCCCTAGCATACATGAGACCTTGGGTTTAAGCCTTAGTACCAACCAATCAATCAATCAATCAAGAAAACAAAAGAAAACACTTCACAATAAAAACCAACAGCAATAAAAAAACAAATGAAAGAAATCATTGAGACTTTGAAATAATATTTTGGCCTACTCAGAGTGGCTATCACCAAGAGAACAAAAATATAAATCATGCTAAGTGAAATGACACTGATTCAGGAGCACAAACATTGTAAAATACTGGTTTTTTTTTTGAGACAGGGTTTCTCTGTGTAGTTTTGTGCCTTTCCTGGAACTCACTTTGGAGACCAGACTGGCCTCGAACTCACGGAGATTTGCCTGCCTCTTCCTCCCAAGTGCTGGGATTAAAGGCGTGCACCACCACTGCCCGGCACTTTGTTCATTGATATGATTCTGCATTCATGTTCTTTAAAACCACATAAATATACATGATTATATAATATGAATGATTAGATAGAGTTATAAAGTGTTAGAAAATAAATTGTAATCTTTGCTTTAAACAGTTCTAACTCTGCCCTAAGCTTGTCGTAAGCATACTTCCTCTGGTTTTTAGGTCTTCCTTACTCTTTCTTTAAGGTTCCCCTCCCCACTATGTGGCTGGCCTCTATGTTAGCATAATTAATTCTCTCTCTCTCTCTCTCTCTCTCTCTCTCTCTCTCTCTCTCTCTCTCTCTCTCTCTCTCTCACACACACACACACACACACACACAATATCCCTCAAAGCTCGATTGTGGCAACAGTTCATGTATATAAATAGATATAGTGCTTTTATTAAGATACAAATGAAAAGCATCTTTTATTTTATATTTTCATTAAATTTTTAAATTTATTTTACATACCAACCACAGTTTCCTGTCCATCCTCTCCTCCCATTCCCCCTTTCAACCTGCATCTACTCCTCCTCCATCTCCATTCATAAAGTGTGAGACCTCCTCTGGGAGTCAACAAAGTATGAGGCAGGCGACCATAGGGAATAGGCAACAAAAATCCAGCTCCTGTGCCAGGGAATGGTCTTGGTTCCACTGCTAGGGGCCCCACCAACAGACCAAGGTACACAACCATCACCCACATGCAGAGGATCTAAGTCGATCCCATGCAGGCTCCCTAGCTGTTGGACTGGAATCCCTGAGCTCTTATGAGCTTGGGTCAGCTATCTCTGTGGGTTTCCCCATCATGACCTTGACTCCTCTTGCTCATATAATCACTCCTTCCTCTCTTCACATGGAATTCTGGAGCTCTGCACAGTGCTTGGCTGTATCAACTTCCATCAGTTACTGGATGAAGGTTCTATAATGGCAGTTAAGGTAGTCACCAATCTGATTATAGGAGAAGGACAGTTCATGCACTCTCTCCACTATTGCTGGGAGTCTTAGCTAGGGTGATCCTTGTGGATTCCTGGGAGATTCCCTGGATTAGTATAGTAAATTTGCCATCTTAACAAAAGCAATCTACAGATTCAATGCAATTCCCAACACAATTCTTCATAGATCTCAAAAGGACAGTACTCATCTTCATATGGAAAAACAAAAAGTTCAGAATAGTTAAAACCCTGTAAAATAAAGGAACTTCTGAAGGTATCATGATCCCTAACTTCAACCTCTACTATAGAGCTAATAGTAATAAAAACAGTTTGGTATTGGTATAAAAACAAACACATAGATCAATGGAATCAAACAGAAGACCCTGACATAAATCCACACACCTACGAACACCTGATTTTTGACAAATAAATAAAAAATATACGGTGGAAAAAAGAAAGCATCTTCAACAAATGGTGCTGGTATAACTGGATGTTGGCATGTAGAAGAATGCAAATAGATCCATATCTGTCATCCTGCCCGAAACTCACGTCCAAGTGGATCAAAGGCCTGAATATAAATCCAGTTACACTGAACCTGATAGAAGAGAAAGTGGGAAGTAGCTTTGAATGTATTGGCACAGGAGACCACTTCCTAAAAATAATATCAGTAGCACAGACACTGAGATTGACAACTAATAAATGGGACCTCCTGAAGCTGAAAAGCTTCTGTAAGGCAAAGAATATTGTCAATAAGACAAAATGCCAGCCTACAAATGGGAAAAGATCTTCACCTACGCTACATCTGACAGATAACTGATCTCTGAAAAATATTGTTTAAAGCTTCCACTGTGATTATTCTTTTTTTCAACATTTATTTATGTATTTATTTATTCCATGTGTGCATATGTGGGAATACTTGTGGAAGTTAGATAAGAACTTATGGGAGTTGTAACTCTTCTTCTACTATGTGGGATTTTAGGGATTTAACTTGAATTCTCTGGTTTTGCAGAAAGCTCCTTTACCTGCTGAGCCATCTCACTGGCCTCCATTGTGCTTCTTGAAACCCATATTACATACAAGTAATGTCACTGAATTGCTAAAATTTAAATGGAATTTATAGTCTTAGAAACTTTACAAGCAATAAAAGGTAATTTTACAGTTTAATTATATATTTTAGCAAGGACTCCTTAAGGTGTTCTGTTGTTATAGTATGACTATGGGCAGGTGAGGACAAGCTATCTGTAGGTTTAAAATCACTTATAAAGTGATGCTGATAAAGAATATGGAAGGGGTCAGAAAGAAGGAAAAAAAACTTTTAAATGTAATTTTGTGGGCATGGCACAGCCAATGCAGTCATGATCCCAAGAAAATTATCACAGAAGAAAATGGCCAACATTCAAAGATCAGAGAGTAGTTATGTACTGCTACATCTCCTTGCTGATCTGTGAGCTACTGATGATTCTGGGACAGTGCAAAGCATTTTTTTTTTTAAGTTGAGACCCACTGATGGGGTCATAGTGTCCCAGGGATAGTTTTAAACAATGGACACACAGATGGCTATGGCTCATTTCAGTGGATCCCAAAGCAAAACAAAAATACATAAATATAGAAAGAGACTCATGTGTTTTGGGGGATGGGGAAGGGGATAACAAGAGTGGGAGGGACATAAGAGGTCAGGGATTGTATCAGGTGTAATCAGCTTATTATAGATATTGTCAAAGAACATATTTAATAAAAAATATGGTGACAAAATTGTTGAGGGTCAAATCTATAAATACACTGGAGATAATTTCTCCTGAAAAAGATACCAGAACCTACACGTAATGTACACATCAAAGTCTGTGGCCAGACAAGAGCCATGCTTACCTGCAATAATATGAATTCTGGAAAAAACAATACATGTATTTATCTGGTATTGTTAAATAATTTATGTTATGACAATCTCTTTAACTTATTAGAATATACATACAGGCTGATTTTAACCATTAACTCAAGAAATATTGACATGATATTCAAGAAGATATGACTTTCATATCTGTTTAGAAATAGATCTCAAGCTATCGTAAACAGGTATACATACAGTTTATCTTGTAAATGACACACTACACTAAATGGCATATGGATTACTATGTATACCATATTATCAAGAGCTTGTAATGTTTACCTAACTGGCCTTGGCAGTTATGTTATTCCATTATATAATATAAAATCATGATCGTGCAAATAATTTGTGATCTGAGGGAAAGCATATTCAAATATTATAAACAGATTGACTTTTAGTTAAGCAATAAAATATAGGAAATTTCCAAATTCATATGAATAGTTAAGACTTGGAAACTGACAGAGATTACATCAATATAATGCAACCAGCATTATGATTTCATTTGTTTAGCATTTTGATTTCTAAGTCGATGCAGTCTTTACAAAAATCTTCAAAAACATTCTGTTACAAAGCTAGAATTAGGATTGATATATAATGTCATATTTTAAAAGATAGTAATATTGGTAAATAATTCAAAGATGATTTTGTTAGTAACTAATTAAAGTGACATACAATTTGGGGAACACAAATAATGTATAGAAATACGTCATCCTTATTTTTGCAACATTATGGTCATCTTCCAGTCTTCAATATATACAAGTATATTTTTTTTTTTTTTTTTTTTTTTTTTTTTTTTTTTTTCGAGACAGGGTTTCTCTTGTTAGCTTTGCGCTTTCTGGACTCACTTGTAGCCAGCTGCTCGAACTCACAGAATCCACCTGGCTCTGCCTTCCGAGTGCTGGGATTAAAGGCGTGCGCCACCACCGCCCGGGCTATACAAGTATATTATGCAAAGCTATTACTCATTTTAAGTGGTAAAAGTATTATAGTTTTGAATATATTTTTCTAATGGTTATTTTCATAACCATATACTAATTACAACTTACAGATTCCAGAAACAAGTCATTATACAATTCAATTTCCACTAACAATGTGGATAAAATGGTATGTATACAATTGATTTGCTGATTACTTAACATGTCCAAAAATTATTCCAGAACTCACATGTGATTTATCAACTTCTTTATGGCATTCTTAATATCTCTATTTCTCAGTGTATAGATGGCTGGGTTCAGGAGAGGTGTGATGACTGAGTAAAACACAGCAAGAAATTTGTCGACCCAGGTGATGTTGACTGGCCACAGATAGATGAAAATGACAGGCCCAAAGAACAGCACAACCACTATGATGTGGGATGTGCAGGTAGAGAGTGCCTTTGATGAGCCGTCTTTAGAGCGGAGCTGAACAGTTAACAGAATGTAAGTGTAAGATATCAGCAAGAGAATGAAACAAGTTGTTGCTAAAACACCACTGTCAGCATTTATCACAATTCCCAAGGTATCAGTATCCGTGCAGGCTAATTTCATCACCAAAGGAATATCACAGAAAAAGCTGTCTACCACTCTAGGTCCACAGAAAGGTAGTTCCAAAATTAGGATCAGTTGACTAATGGCATGTATAAATCCAATGATCCATGATATTAAAACGAGCCAGATGCATTTCTGTCTGTCCATGATGCTGGTGTAGTGGAGTGGCCTGCAGATGGCCACATATCGGTCATAGGCCATTGTTACAAGAAGTACCATCTCACCCCCTCCAAAGAAATGCACACAGAGGATCTGGCTCATGCAGCCCCCAAAGGAAATTGTTTTATTTTCTTTTAAGAGGTCTGTGATCAGTTTGGGAGTAGTAACTGAGGAAAGGCAGAAGTCAATAAATGAGAGATTAGCTAACAGAAAATACATGGGAGAATGGAGATGATGATCAATGATGATTAATATCACGACAAAGAGGTTGCCTACCACACTCATCAGGTAGAGGGTGGCAAATGGCAGCAGGAGTAAGATCTGTAGTTCCCTTGAGGCACAGAGTCCCTGAAAAATAAACTCAGACACCACAGACTGGTTTGCTTCTTCCATTTAGTACACTGTGCTCCAATGGGTTGAGAGAGACAGAGCCTAACTAAGAATTCCTGAAATAGAAACAATAACTTAATGTGCAGAGTCAAGTAAGAAGAAAAGTATACAAATTACATCTTAGCATTGTATCCAGTCAAATTTAAAACAACTTCCTTGCATTTGTATATTCCTTCTAATTAGGTATTTTTCCTGAATTAGGCAAAATTACACATCTGAGACATAATATGTATAGGTATGTAAATGAGTAAATTGTTTAAAAATATCAGAACCAAATATTCTGTTTACATTCAAGCTGTAAATCTACCTTTTGGGCATGGAATCTGAGGTAATTTTTTTCAATTACTATCTGAGACAAATTTGCAGCCTCTTTATTTTACTATCATATTTCTAGAATGACAATCAATTGACATATTTTAAACATAAACACAAAATTACCTGGCAGAAATCTATTTTTGACTATGTCTGAACAGAGAGCATTGAATCCAGTCTACTAAAATGTGTGAGAAAAATGGTTCATCAAATAAATTGAGAATCCACATGCTAAAGACAAGTTTTTAGCATTATATCTTTCCTTCAACTTTGGACTTATCCACTAGAGTGTATCCGCGAACAATCATGTATCACTATGCCTGAAGAATCTTACCTATTGTCATATACTTACAGCCTTTCAACTCTAAATTCTGAAATTTCATATAATAGTTTGAATAATTTATTCATGAAAGTTGCATTCCCTACCTCTGTACCTTTCTGGTTCATTTCTTCTTTTTTTTTTTCCTTCCTTGAATATCTCCCTTTATTTATTTCTCATGAGTTTTCTTTCTTAATCTTAATATCTGTACATTTTCATACTATTTTTAGGTTTGTAATTGGAAGACTAAAATGTCAACAAATTAGGGGATGTTTTGTAATTTCCTTGTTAAGTACTTGAGACATATGTTAGTAATAATAATGTTTATTGATTTTTTGTGTCAATGAGCACTGTAAAGTAGCAAAACTGTAGTGCATAATGAGGTTTCTCTAATTCCAAATTACCAATATGACTTCCATATCATGAAATAAATGATAAAAATTTTGATTTTGAGAAGTCCAAGAAAAATAATGACATTTGTAAAACAAGGCACTTTGCTGTTTAAATACAAGTACAAGTAAGAAAAAGTGACCAATTTAAGTAGTTAGAATTGTCAGGATTACATAAAGTTCATTTTATTGTGTTCAAAATTGGGCTTACTTAAATGAATATCAATGGCATTTTCACACATCTTTTTTTTTAAATTTGGTGAATTTGTAGTGAATTATTCTAATCTGTGTCACTGTCCTCTCTCTCTAATTTCTAATATCTACTTCCCCAATGTATTGTCTGTATCTTGAGAAAATAGAAGATCCAAAAATCAAAAGATAGCCAGATAACATTAGAGTAAGTTCAGTGGCCCATGAGTACAATGCTTTTCTGTGTTGAGAGACTTGGAAGTTTAAAGTTATTCTAAGAGATCATTAGATGTGAGCATATAAAACTGCTCTATGTTTCTAAAGGTATCAAGGACTAGTTGGAAGGGAAAACCATAATATTTTTTGTCAAGCACAACAATTAAAAAATACAAATGCAAGACTCACTATGAACTAATGAAGGATTTAAAAATATGTGATACTAAAACAAAGAAGCAAATCTTAAATGAGTATTGTGACAGAAATTGAAAGTATAGCAGTTGGCTTGTGGCACCCATATTACAACAGTCACCTTATAAAACACATCTTCCCTTTAGCATGATGTTTCCTCCAACTTCCCGGGAATCTTACATTGTTGCTTCTGCTATGACCAGTGTTGCTGAGATGTTTCACCTCAGTGTGGCTTATATACACTGAGAAAAGTCATGTCTGCCTTGGAAAGTTTCCCATTCTGCACATTAAATAGGATCATGTAGTGGGAAAGTGTTTTTGCTTTCATAGTCTTTAGGGATCTCTAGACTCTCACTTCTCTTGATTTGGATATAAGAGCTCAATAATAAAGAAAAGGTATTTCTTCAATTTTACAAATATTTTGTAAATATGAGTCAATATTCTGTATGTGTTATGACAGCTCACAAGCTAAAAGATGAAGCCCATGGGACAGTGAGATGCCATAGTTGTTAAGTCACTTTGTGCCAAGCCTGATGACTTGAGTTAATCTTTGGGATCCACAGGGTGGAGGGATAGAACCCACTCACTCAGCTGTCTTCTCATCTCCATGCATGTGCTGTTTCATGGGTATAAGTATACATGTAGACATGGCTACATTCATGATACATACATCCACATGAATAAATATAATAATTATTTGAAAAAGAGAGGAAACATGTCTGTAGTTTTACAATTCACATGTCCATTTAGACAATTATCTTCACACTTGTAAATGCCAACAAAGACAGTTTTTCTTTCTCACTCTCTGATACTTTACGATCAACCCTACAGTCTAATTTTAGATTGTGCAATTTGCCTTCATTTTCAAATTTATTTCATTTTATACACTTAAGGTGAACACTGTTATGTTTTCACAGACACATATATAGTGAAATGCCATATTAGTACTTTATAATGAAACTGTGCTAAAATTATTTAAAATCTCCTTTCAACTTTTCATCACATAATTCTACTTCATTAAATATAGTTTTCATTTCATACATTTTAAAACTAATTTATTTTCAAATCTGCATGCAGTTTTCTAGAGAAACATTATTATATATGAAAAGTAGCTTTTTTTGAGACAGGATTTCTTTGTGTAGCTTTGGTGCCTGTCCTGGATCTCGCTCTGTAGACAAGGCTGACCTCGAACTCATAGAGATCTGCCTGGCTTTGCCTCCCAAGTACTGGGATTAAAGGCATGTGCCACCACCACCCTGCTGAAAAGTAGCTTTATAAACAAAGTAATTATAGACCCCAAATGTGCTCTTAATATTTTATATAATAAATCTCTTATATAGGTGTTTCCTCAAAGCATATTTATTAACTACACTCTATTATATATTTGTTATACTTGTAATAACCTCCAAACCCTTATGTATAATCCTCCATGTTCTCCTTCAATTCTATGACATTTTTCATTGTTAGTGCATACATATGTATTTTATACATATATACATTTTTATATATATTTATAATCCCAAATATAATTTTCTCAGTCCATACAATGCTACTTGTATGTATATTTTTCTGATTTTTGGTCACTGGACAACTAATTGGTATTCCCTTCTCTGGGAGGAGTTTAAAATCTCTCACTTCCAGCTTTACTCATTTGCATATATATATATAGTGTGTGTGTAGGGTTGAGGTCTCATATGCTTTCCCCCATCCACTTTGGCCTCTATTATTGTAGTCTTTGTTCAGCTTTTCTTTTGGGCAGTCATGGTGGAAAGATTTTAAAGATGTGAATTTTGATATTACACAATCTCAAAGCAAAGTTCATGATTCTCTGGTTCTCACAATAGTATGTACCCTCTTTTGTAATGTTCCCTGAGTCTTAGATGTGGGAGTGCTTTGTAAGGTAGTCATTGGGACTGGGTTCTTGTTTTTTGTGTGAAATGCTTGGCACTGTCCATGTATCATGACTAATGTGTGAAAGTTGTGAGAATCAAAGCCGAAGACACTCTTTTGTTTGTGCCTTAATGCTTTTTTTTTTTAATTAGTTTTTAACAAATTTTTCTAAGGTTTGAAATCGATTTGTCACTACCTTCTGTAGGGTCTGAACCTCCTGAATAGTAAATGATTCCGGTGACTTCATTAGATCAATCAGTTTCTTGCTCTCATCATTCATTTGCAAGTCTAAAGATTTCATTTTATCTATCAGTGTTGCTTTGTCACCCTTAGAAATTATCTGTATGACATATACACTGCCTTCCAAAAGTGATGTTCTATCTGACAATTTCTCATAACCAATTTCCATGGAATGAAATTTTCCTGACAGCTTATCACTATTACATCCCAAGGAATGGATTTTTCCAGCCGATTTCTCATTATCACTTTGCAAATCTGTGTAATTTCAATTAGTTTCTCATTTTTGGCACTGTTATCAAACCATTTTTTGAAGGATATGATATAAATTGCCAGACTAATAGTGACTATGGCTAAAAATATATACGTCCCAGGTAGGTCACATATCTCTTCTAAAATTCCACCCATAGAAGAAATGAGAAAGTTTTTAATTTCCTGCACAATATTATCCATCATTGCCGTAGCTGAAGTTTACAAACTGTAAAAAAAAAAAATTTTTTTTTAGTTAATTTATTTATCAGTTCAAAGTATGAAGTTATCAAGTAATTTACCTCAGATAAGATCTTGGAGAGATTGTCCTATGTGTAAGATTCTTAATTAACCAGGCAGGTATGGATGGCTGGTTCCTGTGATGTAATGACGATGTTTGGCCAGCAGGTGTCAAAGATGTAGCACCAAAGCAGGTCCTGGGACTCTGTAGGTCGTCTCAGGCTTGTGCTAGGCCTGTAAGCTTAAACAGGGTTGAGAGCAGCCACATGGTATATATATATATATTTAAAGTGCACAGGTACCTTTCTCTCTAACTCAGTGCTCTATCCGCTGAAAGTGCGCACTTTTGGCCATGGCTACAAGCACTGCCGCTGCATCTGGGGGAACAAGCCAAGTCAAGTGAAAATGGTTGGCATGGAGGGACCACTGGACCGCCTGGTTGGGCCACGGGTTGCAGAGCAAAGGCTGGAGGCAGCCGCCTGCAGCTAACCACTGGCCTCCTTGGGCTGGGATTCAAGCTGGGAGTGCGCTTGTGATCCGCTCCTGGGTTGAGCTGGACCGCAGTTCAATGTATCAAGTGCACAAGCTTCTCAGGGATATGAGGGTGGGGAGGGGTACACAGCTCCAGCTGAGGAATGCAGGTAGGGCGGAGCAGACACATAGCCATGGTATGTGTCTAGTAGAGCAAGAATTTCTGGCCTCTGTGGGAGGGGGCACGGAGCTGCTGCTTTCAGGCTGAAGTTATTAAGCTAGCCACTGGGGCTATGCGGACGGCCCATCTACATGTTGGGGCACCAGAGAAGACTTATTAAGGGATGAGATGGGGATCATACACTCATGAATACAAAATGAAGTGATGTCTTTGCCTCTCCCTCTGTCAGGGAAAGAGGGAAAACTCCAGACTAGTTTGCCAAATCCTGTGTCAGGAAGCCGTCCACGTGCAAGAGAGCTCATGATTCCCTCTCTCTTCCCTTTCAAGAGGTCATGTAGGCAGCACCGCCTTGCCTCTATATAGCCAGCTATCCCAAGGTCATGAATGCAGTGAATACCCACTACACATTCGAACATCAAGTCTTTAGAATTATTGACCACAAATTACTGAAAATTTATAAACTGTTCTATTCTGCAATTTCTTCCAATCTTCTACTTAGGATCACTTTTATACCAATGTTATGTTTATCCAACTTTTAAAAACTGCATCTTAGGGAGAGCATGTATTATTCTTTTTATATGTGTTTGTGTGTGTGTCAGTGTAGGTGCTTGTCTCTGTATTTTTTGTCATGTATTTGTGTGTGTCTCTCTGTGTGTGTGTGTGTTTTGTGAGGACTTGTAGTTGAATAAATAGCAATGTTAATGCTGAATCATCCAGAATAAATTTAGTGGTTTCAATATGAAAAATAACATTTTTTTCTGCATATTGAGAGTCAGTAACTATGTTAAGAGATTTAGGAAAATCTAATAACACCACAAGAATGGCATACAGCTCTGATTTTTTAACTGAATAATAAGGGCTTTGAGCCACTTTACTTATTTTTCCTCACTTTTAAGCTGCATTTCCTGATTTTTTTTTGCATTAGTACAGAATGTAGGGGCTCAAGAAATTGATATCCCTTTTACTATATGAGGGAGAATCCAATTAGTTCTTTTTATAAACTGAAGTCTCCTGATTTTGAGATTTTTTTTTGTTAATCTCTCCCAAAAAATTACTGCAAGCTCTTTGCCAATGTTTTTCTACCCACAATAAGGCCATTTTTAGTAATAATAAAGGGTACCACAATTTCTGTTTGGTATATTCTTGCTAACTGATGAAGTAATTTTTCCTTTCAGAATCAATTCAGAAAACTTTGCTATATAAATCTTTAATTTTTTACTCTGCTTCTGTGCTAAAAATAACAATTCTAAGATATTATCTTTTCTCTGCATAAGAGTTCCTATGGGAAAATGAGTAGAAAGCAAAATAACTAAAATACAATCAAGCTTTGGATCCATGCAAAATCCATATGTAATTTCCTTTTTACTAGAGCCAATTCTTTCTCAGTCTCAGCTGATAATTTTCTTGGACTACTTAATAGTTAGAACCTAGAACAACCTAGACGCCTGTCAACCAAATGGATAAGAAAGTGTGGTACATTTATGCAATGGAGTATTATTTAGCTGTTAAAAACAATGACATCAGGAAATTTGAAGGCAAATGGATGGAACTAGAAAATCATCCTGAGTGAGGTAACTCATACCCAGAAAGACAAATATGCTATGAACTCATTTATAATTGGATATTAACTGTAAAGAAAAGGATAACCGTGTGACAATTCACAGATTCAGAGAGGCTAGGTAACAAGGCGGGGGATGCATGGATCTCCCAGAAAAGGGGAAATAGAAGAGATATCCTGGGTGGACTGTGAATGGAACAGGAACTTAAGGGTTCTGGTTGAGGAGAGGAAGGAGGGCAAGAGTACTTGAAAGAGATGACTAGACAGGGGGAGATTTTTCAGGGACAGGTAGAAACCTGATGCAAGGGAAACTCCCATGAATCTCACAAGGGTGACCCCAGCAAACACTCCCAGCAATAGTGGATACATAGCCTGAACTTGGCATCTCTTGTGATCAGATTGGTGATTATCCTGATTGTCATCAGAGAGCCTTCATCCAGTAACTGATGGAAACAGATACAGAGACCTACAGCTAAACATAAGGCCAAGCTCAGGGAATTCTGCTGAAAAGAGGGGTAAAGGGTCATAGGAGCCAGAGGGGTCAAGGACATTACAAGCAAACCCACAGAAACAACTAACCTGATTCATTGGAATTCACAGAGTCTGAACCAACAACCAGGGTGCCTACTTGGGACCTACCTAAGCCCTTTACAGATATGTGACAGTTGTGTAGCTTGTTCTATTTACTGGACTCCTAACAATGGGAGCAACGGCTGTCCCTAATGCTTTTGATGGCTCTTGGGAACCAATTCCTCATACTGGATTGCCTTGCCCAGCCTAAATGCAAGGAGAGGTGCTTAGTCTTATCACAACTTGATGTGCCATGCTTTGTTGATACCCAAGGGAAGCCTGTTCCTCTATGCTCAGAAACAGAGTAGATTCAGGGGGCTTGGAGGGGAGATTGAGGGAGGAAATTGGAGAAGAGGAGGGAAGTGAATCTGTGGTTGTAAAATAAATAAACAAAAACAAACAACAAACAAAAATAGAAAAAAAGTTTGTAATTGATCTCTCCCTATTTGTATTTTCTGTGGTTGTATTTTCTGTAAACCTATCATATATCATCTATAGAGTCTCCTCTTTGTATTTCTTTCAGGAGCAATTTGTAATTCCAAGCAAGAAAAAATTCTCTTTCCTTCATCAGATATTTGTTCTAAGGTATCTACCTCTGAATCAGCCAGTAAGACATCATTATATAATGATAAATTGTATAATGAGGAAACTGTTTATGAATTATTTCTAATGACTGAGGTACAAAATATTGATACAAGGTGGGTCTGTTTAACATTCTTTGTGGAAGAATTTTCTACTAATGCCTTTTAACAGGCTAAATATTATTAATGTAGGTATTGTGAAGTCAATTTTTTTCTCCTGTTCTTGCAAAGGTATAGTATGAAACATACTTTTAAATCAATCACTATAATATACCATTGCTTAGGTAATAAAGAAGGCAAGAGAATTCCAGTCTGTAAGTGCATTGGCTGAATCATCTTATTTACAGCACTGAAATCTGTTAACATTCTTCATTTCCAGATTTCTTTTGAATAAAAATAAAGGAAAATTCCAAAAACTGTTTGTTTTTTCTTCAATATGTTGAGATTTATCTGTTCCTGTGCCAGCTGTTCTGTGCTTATACTTTTCTGATGTCAAGGACCATTGTTCCACCCACACAGATTTGTCAGTTAACCATTTAAAAGGTAGGGTCATTGGTTCTGCTTATGTACAACCTTAAAGCGAGAATCCACCAAAGTCTGGGATCCAGAATTTATTAAGGGATGAAATGGAAATAACATACTCATGAATACAGAATAAAGTGGTGCAGCTGTCTCTTTGTCCACCAGGGAAGGATGGGAAAGTTCTGGACCAGGTCACTGAGCCATAGCATTTGGAAAAATTTCATATCCAAGAGACCATGCAATCTTTCTCCTCAGTTCTTATTCTATCACATACTAAAAGAAGACCACACACATAGGGCTATTCACCCAATACCATTGGCTAAATGGACCAAGTTCTCACAACACAACCTGAATGATCTGTCACTGTTCTTGATAACATCTTTTAATATTTTTCTCAGAAGCATTCTTTTTTATGGTTTGTTTCTGAGATTGGAGGAAAGTTAATCTATTTTTTCCATTGTTGGAACAAATAATGTCCCCATAAATTCATGGCTATATTAGTAACATATGTCTTTAATTTTCCTATTTGTCCTACAGGCCCTATATACCAGATCCATCTTGAGCTTTGTTTTACTTGAAATAAAGTTCCAATCCCTAGAAGTTGAATGTTTGTCACCTGAAAAGGCCAATCTGATGCCAAGATGTTGGTGAAAGTATTGTTACATCTACTCCAGTGTCTATTAAACCTTCAATTTCAATGCTATTTATTTGTTTTTTTTTTCCTTTTATTTTATTTTACAATTTCATTCAGTTCTACATAATAGCCACAGATTCCCTTGTTCTCCCCCTTCCTTCCCTCCTCCCCTTCCGCCCAGACCACTTCCCATTCCCACCTCCTCCAGGGCAAAGCCTCCCCCAGGACTGAGATCGACCTGATAGACTCAGTTCAGGCAGGTCCAGTCCCCTCCTCCCAGATTGAGCCAAGCATCCCTGCATAAGTCCCAGGTTTCAAACAGCTAACTCATGCAATGAGCACAGGACCTGGTACCACTGCCAAGATGCCTCCCAAACAGATCAAGCCAATCAACTGTCTCACCTATTCAGAGGGCCTGATCCAGTTGGGGCCCCTCAGCCTTTGGTTCATAGTTCATGTGTTTCCATTTGTTTGGCTATATTTATTTGTATTTTTATCTTTGGTCTCTGATCACTTACAGCAGTTTGCAAAAATACTTGTTTTATGTTCTCTTCTTAATATTTTGTTTTATCTACTGAAGTTGTTCTGTCCTTGATTACATCTAGAGTAGGTTTTTTGTTGTTCTTTCTGTTTTGTTTTTTTTTAAAACAGACACTGAACCTTTTAATTGCTCTGTGGATGAGTTTCTCCAATGCTGACAGGGGATTATCGAATCAAATTTGATATTGTGGTATGTGGGAGGCACCTTAGTGTATTTCTTCACAGCAAAGTGTTACCTTGCCTGTTTCTTGTTGATCTGCATCCATTAATCCAATATGGGCCTGTTCCACACCTTCTGCATACACTAAAAGGCTAGGCATTTCTGTTTTGATTATCTCTAGAAAAAAACCTTGTTTCTAGGAACTCTTTGCCTATAATCCCTTTTCAAATGACCCTGATTACCACAGTTAAAATATTTGACATTTTGATTTTTGTTAAAAATTTTAGAAAGTACTTTTTCTAGCAGAGTAGCATCATACATGTGAGATCCAATGTCAGTCATATTTCTAATATATGCATCTATTGGTGCTGATCTTGCCTTTAAAGGCCTAGTCACCCTTTTGTATTCTGAATTAGCATTTCAAAAGCCAAAGATTTGATTAATATTTGTCTGATTTTTAATCTGATACTATTCTATTTACAGCTGAAGTCAAATTTGCAAAAAATCAACTTCTTTTGGGCTTTGTACAATTTTACTAAGTAAGTCAGACTACTTTTCTGATTCTTCAACCTTTCCCAAACAATTAAGGCTGCTAAATGACATTGCTCTATGATATGATCGTCAAATTCAAGCTGCCTTTGTACCTCAGTATACTGACCTTCACCTAGGACTGGTCTTGGGAAATATTAATACCTGTAGCCCTATTTCATTTTCCTATGGCCCTAGATTCCTCTTTCTACCATGTTCACTATTGTAACCGAGGACCAGCTTCCAATATTGCTATTGCCAAATCTTTCAAGTCTTGGAGGATAATTCTGTCTTGAGTTGCCCATGGATTTAACATCTGCTTCACAAAGAGTGAGTGCATACTATATGAAATGAATGCTTTCTTAAATACCCTCTAAATTAATATTTCTATAGGATTACATTTAACTTCTTGATAACCATGGGGGTGCCTATCATCTCCTTGTAGTTCATGTATAGCAACTGGACAAACTAAGGTTGGTTTTATAACAACCCTGGGCCAACCCTCTTAAGTTTCATAATGCAGTGGTGCAGTAGGCTCTTGTCTAAATTCCTACGTTAGTGTCTGAATATTTTTCTTTTTTTCATTTATATGTCTTTCTAAGGTTTGTATATTTTCAATTTACTTTTCATATTTGGCACAAAAATATCACTGTGGCAGTTAAGGATAAAATATGAATTACCTGACTGACAGTAATTATAATTAATATTATGTCAATCTCAGTAAAGTCATTTATCTTTTCATCATCTGCTTCTATTTTTAGGCGGTCTAAAGTACCATTATACCATCTCCTAGCACCCAGTATTATGATATTTCTCATCTTTAATGTGGGAAAGATTTTTCCTTCTAGTCTAATTCTCTACTGAGGACTTCCCAGGTTTCTTACCAAATCTGATGTCTTCTCAGTTTGTCCACCGCTGGCATGGTTTCTCTGTCCATATTGTTTTATGATTTGTTGGAGTACCAAATATGGTTTTTATCTAATTCTTAATAATTTGATTATATCAATAAGGACTCAGGAGCAAGATGCTGGAGTAAAAACCTGCTAGCTCAGAGAAGCAGAGACAATACCTGGCTGACATCCCATAAGGAGAGCTTTCTCCAACGCTGTCTTAAACAAAACTTCTCAGACTGAATGTCCCTCCCCTATACTTCCTGTGCACCTCTATCTTTCCTCATGACTTCCTCTCATTCTCTATGTTTTGCTTCCTGTCAACTGGTTGATTGCTCTGTCTATTGACCTATGGCTGACCTTATTTAATCCTGTTTACAATATTCAAGAAGAAAGCTCTTGGATTAAAGGTGTGTGCTAGGGCTAAGCCATACCACAATTAGAACCAGGTTTTTCCAGTAAATAATGCAAACTTGGTGTTCAGAGTGTGATCAGATATCCTGCCATATGTGTTTGTGTGTGTGTGTCTTTATGTGTGTGTTTGTATATGTGTCTCTATGTGTGTGTGTGTGTGTGTCTTTATGTGTGTGTTTGTATATGTGTCTCTATGTGTGTGTGTGTGTGTGTGTGTGTGTGTTTGTATGTGTGTATTTCTACTAAATTTAGGAAAAGACAAACTTGTCCATCTCTATACCTATTTAATATAGTACTTGAAGGCTTAGCTAGAACAATAAGACAACCGAAAGAAGTCAAAGGAGTTAAACAGGAAAGGATAAAGTCAAAGTATCTTTATTTGTAGATAATATGATGATACATATAAACAAATCTAAAAATTCCACCATGAGACTCCTACATCTGGTAAACACTTTTACCAAAGTAGCAGGATACAAAATTAATACAAATCCAAAATCAAACCAAACCAAAAAAAAACATGTAGTCTTCCTATATACAAATGACAAATGACCTGAGAAAGAAATCATGGAAAGAATACCTTTCACAATAGCCTCAAAAATATCTTGAACTAATTCTAACCAAACAAGTGAAAGACTTGTATGATAAAGATTTAAGATACTAAAGAAAGAAATTGAAGAAAATGTCAGAAAGTAGAAAGATTTCCTATGCTGCTGGAGGTTTCAACATTCACTATCTTAATTTTTATTACAGTGTTATAACAATTAAAGCAGCATAGTGTTGGCACAAAAAAATGGACATGTTGATCAATAGAATCAAATTTAAGAACTAGACATAAATCCATACACCTAGCCGGCAGTGGTGGCACATGCCTTTAATCCCAGCACTTAGGAGGCAGAGCCAGGCAGATCTCTATGAGTTCTAGCCTGGTCTACAAAGTGAGTTCCAGGAAAGGTGCAAAGCTACACAGAGAAACTCTGTTTCAAAAAATCAAAAAAAAAAAAATCCATACATACACCTATGAACACTTCAGTTTTGATAAAGAAGTAAGAAATATACACTGGAAAGAAACTGGCAAACTGGAAAAAGAAACTGGCAAACTGGATAAATACATGGAGAAGAATGCAAATAGATCCACACCTGTCACTCTACACAAAATTTAACATCAAATTTATCAAAGACCTTAACAAAAGACCAGATACACTGAAGCTGACCAAAGAGTAAGTGAGAAATAGCCTTGAACTCATTGGAACAGGAAAAGACTTTTTTTTTAATAGAACACTAATAACTTGGGCTCTAAGAATAACAATTAGTAGATGAGACTTTGTGAAAGTGAAAATCTCTGTATAGCTAAGGACACCACCATTTGAATAAAGCAGCAAGGTACAGAATGGGAAATATCTTTATCAATTACACATCATATAGATGATTAATTTGCAAAATATCTAGAGAATTGAATAAAACTGGGCATCTAGAAATCAAACACAATTAAATGGGAGGAGGACACAGATCTAAAGAGAGAGTTCCCCCTAAATGAAACACAACTGCCTGGGCTCTTAAGAATGGTATAATATCATTACTTATCAGGGAAATATAAATAAAAACTACTTTGAGATTTTTTAATTTGTAGTGTTCAATCTTAATTTTTATCATGGTCAGATATCGTTTTTCTAAATAAGTAGCTATGAATTTCATATGTTTGCTTTCAAATAATTCTTAAACTAACTCATTCCTATCGATTTCCATAGTCAATTTTTGATTCTCTTTTCCATATTTCCCTAACTGACATGTGTGAATGATACTGTTTTCTCATGTATAATTTATTTTATATGATCTTATGGATATGTTTATCTAAAGTCAAGATTGTCCATTTGATTTTTCCTACCTATTCCTTGGTTGTGTCTATAAACTTTTTGAAGTTCTTCAGCATATTGTAAAAAACTTTGCTGAAACAACATGTTATTTTAAGGCTTATTTCCATAATGGTAAAAAGAAATGACTATAGCATATGAATTACTAAATTTTCTAATTGATTTCTATATAAATAATATTAACAAAACAGGGAACATTAAGAAACTATTTATTCAAGAGGACTGGAATGGAATTTTCAAATTGTCACTTTCTGATTACAAGTGAATTAACAGGTCCAGTCCCCTCCTTCCAGGCTAAGCTAAGTGTCCCTGTATAAGCCCCACGTTCCAAACAGTCAGCTCATGCACTGTAAATTAGCTGGATCATCTTTGGAGATTCCTGAGAGACTTTCTTGCACCAGGTTTCTACTTGACCCTGAAATGACCCACTTTTCCAGTTGTTTCTTACAGTACACTCCCCCACCCCACCCTACTCAATCCCTCTTACTCCCAACTTCCCCCACCCCCAGTCCACTCATGAAATTTCTTCTATTTTGCCTTCCCAACGATATCTGAGTGTCTCTCTTGAGCACCCCTTGTTATTTAAACTTTCTAGGTCTATAAATTGTAGCATGGTTATCCTTTACTTTACAGCTATATCCACTTATAAGTGAGTATATACCATGTTTGTCTTTCTAGGTCCTGGGTTACCTCACTCAAGATGATCTTTTTCTAGTTCCATCCACTTGCCTTAGAATTTTGTGATGTCAATATTTTTTAACAGCTGTATAATCCTCCATTGTGTAAATGTACCACAATTTTTTATCCATTCTTCAATTGGGGGATATCTAGGTTGTTTCCAGGTTCTGATTATTACAAATAAAGCTTCTATGAACAAAACTGAGCAAGTATACTTGTTATATGATTGGGCATCCTTTGGTATATCTGAGTGGTATAGTTGGGTCTTGAGGTAGATTGATTCCCAATTTTATGAGGAACACCATATTGATTTCCATAGTGTCTGTACAAGTTTGCAGTCCCCCCAGCAATGTAAGAGTGTTCCAATTACTCTGCAGGGCAGCACGAGCTGTCATTTGCATTATTCATCTAAGCCATTCAGACAGGGTTAAAATGAAATCTCAAAGTAGTTTTGATTTGCATTTCTCTGATGGCTAAGGATATTGTATATTTCTTTAAGTGGTTTTTTTTTTTTTTTTTTTTTGGCCATTTGAGATTCTTCTGTTGAGAATTCTGTTTTGATCTGTACTCCAGTTTTTACTTGGATTATTTGTTTCTTTTGATGTCTAGTTTCTTGAGTTCTTTATATATTTTGGCAATCATCCCTCTGTCAGATATGGGGATTGTAAAGATATTTTCCCATTCTGTAGGCTACTGTTTTGTCCTATGGACAGTTTCAGCCAAAAATTCTAGCAAAAGTAGGTAAGCAGCCTGATCTGGCCACCTCCTATGACCAGGCAAGACTACAAGTGGGGGGACTGGGACACCAACAGAGTCACATAGCCTTTGACCTACACTCTGTCTGGCCTATGGGATATACTGTGGTAAGAGTGACACATAGTTTGTAGGAGTGGCTAACCAATGACTGGTTTCGCCTGAGACCCACGCCACAAGAGTGAGTCTACCCCTAACACTATTTGGAGTACCCAGAACCCAGAGGCTGCATGGCCCAGTTACTTGGGATATAACCAAACACTATTGGAGAAAAATTGTTAATGTAATGTGCTGTGGGATGTCTTTCTATATGCTGCGAATATGTGCTGCTCTCATTGGTTGACAAATAAAGCTGCTTGGGCAATGGTGAGGCAGAATAAGGGTAAGCAGTATAGATGAACTTCTAAATGGTCTTATTAAATAAAAAACATGGAGCCAGATACTGGGGTGAAAACCTGAAAGATCAGGGAAATAGAGAAAGCCACAGCTAACCTCACCTCACCAACTCCACAGCTTCCCAAGAGACCTACTCCTGTATACCGATGCCTGTATGCCTTACTGTTCTGTTCTCTCATTCACTGTCTCAGCTCAGTTACTTCACTTCCTCTTCTTGCCCAGCTCTGTCACTTTCTGTCTGTCTGTGTAGACCTCCAGGCCTCTATGGTTGGTGCTGAGATTAAAGGCATGTGTCACCATGCCTGGCTCTGTTTCCCAGTGTGGCCTTGAACTCACAGAGATCCAGACAGATCCCTGTCTGCCAAATGATAGAATTAAAGGTGTATGCTACCATTGCCTGACTTCTGTTTAATATAATGTCTGGACTTTCCCTGTTTTCTAGGTAAGTTTTATTTATTAGAGCACAAATAAAATATCACCAAAAACAGTACATTCAAACTGAAAGATGGAAATGAAGAAGGGTGGAGTCAAGGCAGATGCTCTGAGCTGCTACCAGGAGAAGCAACATATGAGAGAACTGGTAATGCCCTGAAGCCATGTGGCAAAATGTAGATTAATAAGAATGAGTTGAGTTAAGTTGCAAGAACTAGATAGCAAGAAGCTTGAGCCATAGGCCATACAGTTTATAGTTGATATTAAGCCTCTGAGTGATTATTTTATAAGTGGCTTCGGAACTGTAGGTGGGAGAGATTCATCTGGAGAAACTTTCTGCTACAGTAATGATGGTTAACAACATTCTGCTATACTTATAGATTGGGACCTACCCCAATAGTCATAAGAGAAGCTTCATCCAGGAACTGGTAAAAACAGATGCAGAGATCCACAGTCTAACATTAAGCTGAGTTGGGTAAATCCTGCTGAAGAAAGGAAAAATGGATTGTAGGAGCATGAGGGGTCAATAACATCCTAAGAAAATCCATCCACAGAATCAACCTGGGTTCATAGGAGCTCACAGAGACTGAATCAACAACAAGGGAGCCTGTATTGAACTGACGTAGGCCCTCTGCATAAATGTGACAGTTGTGTAGTTTGGTCTTCTTGTGTAACTCCTATCAGTGGGAGCAGGGGTTGTCTTTGACTTTTGTGCTGGCTTTTGTGACCCTATTCCTCACATTGGGTTGCCTTACCCAGCCTATACTAGGCAGGGTCCTTAGTATTACTACAACTTAATATAGCATATTTTGTCAATATCCATGGTAGGCCTTCCCTTTTCTGAATAAAAACAGAGGATGAGGGTGAGTCAGAGAGAGTGGGGATAGGGCTTGGGAGGAGGAGAGGGAGTGAAAAATATGGTCTGGATGTTAAATAAATAAGTAAATAAATAAATAATAAAAAACAAAACAAACAAAAACAAACCCAACAAGACAAAAAAGACAAAGGCTACAAATGAACTTAATTAAAAATCATTTATGTAGGTGACCTGAGGTAGAAACATCAAGATGAAAAAATAGATTGTGAAGAACAAAATATATAACAAGATGAGGGTAGTATAACTTACCTTTTTTTGAGCTATGTATTAACAGTATTTTCTTAAGCAGACATGCATCTGAATCATTGGATGCCGCTTGAAGACAAGTACCAAAATTTAGTTATTAATTACCAAATTACATACCTGCCTCCCAAATTAAGACAAAGGAGAGATATTATATGTAACAAAATAGTTTGAGCAAATGAGAAAAGTCTATAACACTTAGATAGGAAAATAACATAAACATAGATGTTGAATACTTTCCCTTAAAAATATTCTAATATATGAAGCCCCCAGTAAACTTAGAAATCAAACCATAGTAATGAACACATCTCAGAGTTATGAAACTATCAATTCCCAGAGGGCTAATCTATGGACTAACAGCAAAACTCCTGAAAAGTAGTGGAAATGTCATGGAATAATACAGTATGGACAACATAAAATTTGAAGAAATAAACAGTGAGTTCTAGAGCAAGCAACCAGAATATATGCAATACTGTAGAATGTGCCACAAACTTGTAATATTTAAACAATGATGATTTTACCAAAAATAAATAAGGATACAAATGGACAACTCTTTAAAACACATTTCAAATTATAGTCACACCAGGACATTTAAAATATGAAAAGCCCCTTTATACACTGATCCATCTTGCCAGCCCAATCTAATAGGAATTAAATACTATTCCAGTTTATTCTTTCAAATATGAGTTGATGTATTTTAACAAAATATTTATAATTTTTCTCATTAAAAATAATATGTAGCCAAGTCAATGCATAGAAATATGAAGTATGTAAAGGAGGAATTTTCAGTAACTAACACAATATAATATTCTTGCATTAATACTAAATTAGTTTTGTCTATCATACAAATTTGCTGTTGTATATGAAAGAGTACTAGGGCTTTTAAGTTTTAAAGCAATAATTGAATTATAATGAGATGGCCATGATACAAACATTACTTTAAAATTATGATCTTATTTTTTGGAAAGAAATGAGCTAGAAGTATCAAAAAACTACACCAATTACTTTGAAATATTATTGCTTTGAAGAATATTTGAATTCCTCTCAACTCAGTTCCTTTCCTGAGGAAAGGAACCAAAGGCTACACATGAACTTAATTGAAAATCATTTATGTAGGTGAGCTGGGGTAGAAACATCAAGATGAAAAAGTAGATTATGAAGAACAAAATACAGAACAAGATGAGGGTAGTATGACCTAATGCTAGAAGACCAGAGAATTGTGCTCTTCCAACCTGGGCAGGCATAGATTCCACTCTCAGTGTCTTTGAGCAATGAGAAGCACAGGGAGTTTTACTCCTTCTCCAATTCATCACTCACCATGATGAAGGGAACACAGGTTCAAATGGTCCTCATGTGTATGTGCAGCAACTCAACCAATTAATATGACTGGGAATACATTCAATATCTATTTCATTTTTAGGTTTTTTATAGAAACTGTCTTCCCTGAATACTGTTTTTCTCAACAGTCAATGCTTAGCAGATTCAAAGTTGAATAATAGACAAAATGCCTGTTCCATTTGATGACCAATAACTATGTGACTACAATAACGTTTTCTTAACTTTGAGATTTGATGCTCATTGATTTTCTGACTTACTAGACTCATTGATAATATCTGATTTGTATCAATAAAAACTTAATAAAATACAAGAAATACTAATACATATTTAGCTAAAATATAAAACAACTATGATGTACTCTAAACTATTCATTTATGATGTATACTTCAGTGGTTTTTCACAGTCTTCCAAAACAATTTATTAATCAGATAAATTCATTTTGGATTTATTTGATGGTTTTTCTTTAAGTTTCACCTGCTTATATTCTTGCATTTGGAAACATATATTTTATAACACAAGATAAAATTTATGACCCACAAAAGGCCATTTTTGCTTCCATCTGATTTATATCTAGCAGTTTTGCTCATCAAATAGGGAACTTTTAAAGTATGTCTGTATAGCTGATATTTGTTATGCTTAGATACTACACCACCTCTTCCAATTTTACTCTAATTTTCTTAGTTACTCTTCTACTGCATGACAAAACACTAATAACCAAAGCAATGTGTAAAAGAAAGCAGTTATCTTAGGGGCTTATAGTTCCAGAGGATTAGAGTCCATTGCTATATGGCAGCAAGCATTTGTGACAGACAGGCAGGAATGCACTGAAGCAGTGCCTGAGAGCTCACATCTCATCCATAAGTATGGGAGAGAGAGAGAGAGAGAAAGAGAGTGAGAGAAGGGGGCTAATTGGGAATGATATGGACTTTTGAAAGCTCAAAGCTTTCCCATAGTGACACACCTCCTCCAACAAAGTCACATCTCCCAATCCTTTTTGAATAGTTCCACTAACTACATACCAAACTGAAATATATGAGACTATGGTAGACATTTTCATTCAAACCACCATATTCCAATAGCTATAGTCTCTGGCAATAAGATAATACAAAAGACACTTAGTCTGACTTCAGTACCCATAGTCTTTTACAGTCTCAACACAGTTTTAAAGTCTGAAGTTTCTTCAGAGAAACCACCCCCCCCCAATCTCTTAATTTTAACCACCTACAAAATCAACTAGTGGAAGTTGGTTTCTCTTTCTACTGTGTAGATTTTGGGGATTCAACTCAAATCCTCTGTCTTGGCTTCAAGCTCCTTACCAAGGAAGCATACCACCACCCTCCATTGCAATTCTTGTTGAAAGACACACTACTTAGAAGAAATTTCATTGAATTGCTAAAATTTAATTAAAATTGTATTACTGGAAATCATATGAGTAATAAGAGCTTATTTTATAGTCTATGTAGTTTAGCAAGAAGTACTCAAGATGTTCTGTTGTTATAGTGTGTCTGTGGACAGGGGAGAACAAGTGGTGTGTATGTTTCAAATTACAAAATAATGGTAATTTGATCTATGAAGAAGGGGTCAGAGAGAATGTAAGATCTCTGAAAAAGTGAGAAGAGCTGTGGAATGCTCTTTTGCTGGCAAGACACCAATATAGTCATAATTTCAAGGCTGCCTACTATGGGTCCCACACAAATAATAGTCAGTAATCAATTGTAGATCAAGGAGTAGGCTATGTAGTCCTGAACCTCCTTGCTGAACTGCAAGTTCCTGATGATTTTGGGGCAAGGCCAGACATTTTTTCTGGTTGTGACTCATTGATGAGCTCACCATTCCATAGGCATAGTTACAAACCAATGGGAACACAGATGGCTATGGTTAAACCAGTGGACCAATAAGTAAAACAAAAATACATAAATATAGAGAGGGACTCCTGTGTGTGTTGGGAGGGGAGTCAATATGAGTAGGAGGGAACTAAAAGGTCAGGTGTAGTAACCAAATGCCATCAGGTTTAGCAGATATTGTCAAATAACATATTTAATAAAAGAAATATGATGATTTAAAATTATTGAGAGTTAAATATAGCAACACAGTTGAGTGAAAATTTTTTGAATAAGATACCGCAACCTCCACCGTATGTAGCCATCAAGGTACATGATCAGACATAAGCATGCTTGCCTGTAATCATCTGATTTCTGGAAAACACAATGGAGGCATTTGCATGTTTTGTTAGATAATTTGCAATAGTCTATTTAACTTATTTGAATACACATACAAGTTGATTGTAACCATTAACTCATAAATATTAGGACATGATATTAAAGAAATTATGACTTTTATCTCTGAGTATAAACTAGATATCAAATAATTATAAACGTGTATACATATGGTTTTGTCCCACAAATTAAATACATTATCAAATGGTAGATAATACATATATGAATATATCTATATCTATATCTATAAGATATTTCAAGAGCATATAATATTTACCTAACTAGCTTTGGTAGTTATATTATTTCATCATATAAAGTAAAACAATGATAATGCACATAAATTGATGGAAGTATATTCAAATACTATAAACACTTTATTCTTTCAGTTAAAGAATAAAATAAAGAAAAATTCTTAATTTATATGAATAGTGAAGGCTTAACTGACAGAGATTATATGATGAGACAACTGCATTATGATTTTTACTTGTTAATCATTTTGATTTCAAAGATGTAGATTTTGCAAATTCCTTCATCATCTTCTGTAATAAAATTAGAATTAAGATTGGCATATAATGCTATACAAATATGTTTTAAAAGGAAATATTTATAAGTAATTCAAATAATATATTCTTAATAATAATCAAGTGATTAGTAATAATCTAGTGATTCAACAGTGTTGGAAACACTGGAAATATTGAGTAAATTTTCATGATTATCATATTTGCATCATTTTTTATCAATTTCTAATCTTCAGGCACAAAAGATTATGCTGAAGTATTACTCTAAGTGATGAAACCATAAGTGTGAGACTTTTTAACATATTTTAATAATAGTTATTTTAATGAACATAGATTAATACTAACAAATAGCTTGCAGAAATGAAATTGTAAGATTGAATTTCTAGTTGAAATGTGGTTAAGGTGTTGTGGAATCTGAAATATCTTATTATATAAGAACTTTAAAAATTATCCCCAAATTCACATGTGATTTATCAGCTTCTTTATGGCATTTTTAATATCTTTATTTCTCAATGTATAGATGGCAGGATTCAGGAGAGGTGTGATGACTGTATAAAACACAGCAAGAAACTTGTCAACCCAAGTGATGTTAACTGGCCACAGATAGATGAAAATGATGGGCCCAAAAAACAGCACAACCACTATGATGTGGGATGTACAGGTAGAGAGTGCCTTTGATGAGCCATCTTTAGAGTGGAGCTGAACAGTTAACAGAATGTAAGTGTAAGATATCAGCAAGAGAATGAAACAAGTTGTTGCTAAAACACCACTGTCAGCTTTTATCACGATTCCAAGAGTATCAGTATTCGTGCAGGCTAATTTCATCACCAAAGGAATATCACAGAAAAAGCTGTCTATTACTCTAGGTCCACAGAAAGGTAGTTCCAAAATCAGAATCAGTTGACTAATGGCATGTATAAATCCAATGATCCATGATATCAAAACAAGCCAGATGCATTTCTGTCCATCCATGATGCTGGTGTAGTGGAGTGGCCTGCAGATGGCCACATATCGGTCATAGGCCATTGTTACAAGAAGTACCATCTCACCCCCTCCAAAGAAATGCACACCGAGGATTTGGTTCATGCAGCCCCCAAAGGAAATTGTTTTATTTTCTTTTAAGAGGTCTGTGATCAATTTGGGTGTATTTACTGAGGAAAGGCAGAAGTCAACAAATGAGAGATTAGCTAACAGAAAGTACATGGGAGAATGGAGATGATGATCAATGATGATTAATATCACGACAAAGAGGTTGCCTACCACAGTCATCAGGTAGAGGGTAGCAAATGGCAGCAGGAGGAAGATCTGTAGTTCCCTTGAGGCACAGAGTCCTTGAAAAATAAACTCAGACACAAGAGTCTGGTTTGCATCTTCCATTTAGTATACTTCACTAATGGCTTACATAAAGAAAGCTGAATCAAGAACTCTTGGAATAGAAGATAACTTTTTTAAATTATCAAGTAAGCATAAATAATGCAAATTGAAATCTCAGCAACTTATCCAACCCAAATTTAAAACACATATTCTATGTGTTTATATATTGTGTCTTAGGTGGGAAAGTTCCTTAATGTAGAATGATGGGTCAACAGTTTCACACATCTGAAAGACAATGTGTATAGTATCAAAATGAGTATATTGTCTAAAAATATTATTAATAAATATTCTCTTTACATTTTTAGGCCTTAAATCTACGTTTTTCTTTATGGAATCAGAGACAATTTTCTCCAATGAATATCTGAGACATAGTTAGAGCCTCTTTATTTGACTATCATAATTCCGGAATGACAACCTATTATCATATTTCAGGCATAAACACAGAATTTCCAGACACAGTCTGTTGTTGACTGTGTATGAACAGAGTTGAACCAAGTCCACTACAAAGTGTGAGAGAAACTATTCATTGAATAAATTGAGAGCACATGTGCTTAAGACACATTGTTAGCATTATGTTTTTCCTTTAACTTTTGACTAATCCATTGAATCGCATCTCCTAACATTCATATATTGACAAACTTGAAGATGTTACATATTGTCATATATTTACTGGCTTTCTACTATAGAAGGTGTGCTTTCATATAATAGTTTGAATAATTTATACATGACATTATTTCCCTGCTTCTCAATCTTTTCTTCCTTCCTTCCTTTATTTATTCCTCATCTTAATTTCTGTACTTTTTTATTATACTGCTAGGTTTGAAATTGGAAGATTAGAAAATTAAGTTATTAGCAAGTATTGTGTAATTTTGGTCTTAAGTACTTTAAAGACATTATATTTTATTGAAAATAATGCTTATTGATTTTCCTGTGTCAATAAATTCAATAAAGTAGCAGAGCTGTAGGGCAAACATATCTGTTTGTCTCTAAGGCCTCTAATACCACTTTCCAACTATAAAGTAACTGATAGGTAACTTGATTTTGAGTATTCTAGGATAATTAATGACATTTGTAAAACAAGGCACTTTTCTCTTTATTGTGAAATAAAAATACAGTGTTTACATAAAAGCATAATTTCATTGTGTTCAAAATTCAGTGCACTTAACCTTGAATATCAGTGGCATTTTCATATAACATTTATGAATTTTGTGAATTATCAATGAACTATGATTATTTTAATTCTATGTGCTCTCATTTCTCTCCAATCTCTATTAACTACTTTCTTATTGTATTGTTGATATCTTGGGAAAATGCAGCATCTAATAATACAAAGATAATCAGACAATATTAGAGTAAGTTTAGTGACCTGTGAACACCATACTTCTCCAAATTGAGAGACACAGAACTTGTAAAATTATAAGATATCATTAGATAGTAAAACTGCTTTAAGTTTTCAGAAGGCTTAAGGATTTGTTGGAAGGGAAAACTTGTATAATATTTTTTGTCAAACTCAATAATTACAAATGCAAGAGTTCCTGCAAAATCAAGGAGGTTAAAAAAATACATATGTGCTATTAAAACAAGCAAACATTCAGTAGAGGCAGGTTCAAGCCCTTCCCTCTGCCTCAAGGCTGCATGAGGTGTCCCATCATAGGTAGTAAGCTCCACAAATCCCACTCATGCCCCAGAGTGAGAGTGGTTTGGGAGGGGGATGCTGGGAATGGGGGAGGAAGGAAGAGGGCAATCTTTGATTGGTGTGTAAAATGAATTAAGAATTTTTCTTAATAATAAAAAAAGAAAAAAAAACAAGCAATCAAACAAATCTTAAATCAGTAGTTAAGATGAGAAATGATGCAACAATCATTTTATGAAGTACTCAATCTATAGGAGTCACCTTGTAAAATAGATCCTACCTTTTGGATGATGTTTTCTCTAATTTCCCTTGAATCTGAAACTATTATATGTAGTTTCTGCTGTGACCAGTGTTGCAGAGAGTATTTCACCTCAGTGTGGTTTATATACACTGACAGGAGTTGTGTCTGTCTTGGAAAGTTTCCCATAAACAGGACCAAGCAGCTGAAAAGAGTTTTGCTTTCATAATCCTTGGGGATCAGTAGCCTCCAACTTTTGTTGAATTGAATACAAGAGCTCAATAATAAAAAAAAAATTCCTTTCATTTTATAAACATTTTGTAATTTTTACATTAGCATTTTGTTATGTGTTCTGATAACATACATGTTATAAGATAAATCACATGGGCCAGTGTGATGCCATAGCAGGCAAAGTTAGTTGTTGACAGGCAGAGACTGAGTCTCTGTTGGTGGAAGAAGAGACCAACTCATTCAAGGTGTGTTCTGATCTCCATAATGTGCTGTTACATGGGTGAGTGCACATATATAGACATGCCTACATACATGTGCATGTTCACACACACACATGTAAATAAGTGTAACAATTTTTGTCTTTATTTAATTTATTGTTAATGTTAAAAGTAAACCAATTACATAGTAATATGACCATTATGACTTGTTCACAAAGTGATTATGGAGTTCTATCTTCCAGTTCGCTCATTTCACCACTCATCATCTGATTAATGTGATAAAGAATGAATATTCACAAAGACATGTATGTACTTTGACAACTCCAATATATTCAAGACTTAAAAAGCTCCAAAATTTGTGAAAATGTATTCAAAATCAGAGCCATGTGTCATCTTTTCCATACCTGTTATTTTAGGTATTTTGGCTGAGTTTGTTTAGCAAGTACAGCATTAAACTTACTAGGAGTTACTGTGGTAGCTACTTTTTCAACTAAGTGGAATACAAACACCTAAAAACTCTCATTTGATATTAACTTATGAAACATACTCAATAAGTTTCACATTTTTTAATTTATTTTAAATGGTAGTATAAGAACTCTGGTTGCTATTTTGTTATTATTCTGTTTGCTGGATAGAAACTTTTGAAAAGTCCAGTTTCTGTTGCTGGGTAGCAAAATGTACTTTTTCAATTTGGTGTTGTTTGTGCTTTATAGATTTACATTATCTTTTGAATATAAGCCTCATTCTTCATTAGACAGTATGAACGCTTTGATTTTTTTTAAGTTAAATTTGAAGATGCATATGTTTTTGGCATTCCCTCAGCTCTGAGATGTACTAAGTACTGTGATTGCAGAGGCCAGGACTACTTTTTTTTTTTTTTTAAACAGAGAAGTAAGTTTGTCTGGAGTTTTACAGTTCACATATATATTTAGACAACCGACTTATCACCTGAAAATGGCAACTTTTTTCTTGCTGATAGTCTTTTGTTACTTCATGATCAACCCACACAGCACACCTATAACTCAGGGAAACAATCATAATGTATACAATTTGTCATTAGTTTTAAGACCATTTTATTGAGAATAACCATCACACACACACACACACACACACACACACACACACACAGAGTGAAATTGTATATTAGTATTTTACATAGACACTATGTGTGCATTAAAAGCATCTAAATTTTTTTCAGCTTTTTATCATATAATAGTTTTTAATTATACTTTTTAATCTACATAATAATTCCTTAGAATTATTAGCCATATTTAACTGAAAATTTATAAACTCTAATATCCTCCTATTTCTTCATCTAGTCTTTTACTGGTGGTCACAGTTCTATCACTTTCTGTTTATTTAACTTTTTAAAAGTCTACATATAACTGGGAGCATACATCATTGTGTGTATGTCGGGGGGCATGTGGGTATCTCACTTTCTTCATTTAGCATAATGTCCTCCGCATTCAACACTGGCAATTCATTCTTATTTTAAAGAGAAAAAAAGAAAAGATGATCATGAGGCAAAAATGTATTGAGCAAGGACTAGAGAGAGAGTCCCATCCAACAACTCAAACTCAAAAACCATAGAGTCATTTATTTGGTCCATTGACTTGAACAGTGGAGTGGATTTCAAAGCATCTGTTGTTAGAAAAATGACAAAAGTCATACCCCATAATAGTAAGGTGTATTCACATTGATCCCAATACTTTGTTCTTGTGTGAAAAACATGAAAGTAGAGATACCTGGATTGAATAACAAATAGGAAAGTGAAGTGTAGTGATGAGGAGATTACACAAGAGAAGATGGGAAACAGCAGGGTGAAATAGCTTGTGTCTTTAGTCGTAGTATGCACAATGGTGAGGCAGGAGAGTCATAGGTTAAAAGCCTTCCTGGCTTACAAAATGATCCTTTTATAGTAAATCACTGAATCAATAAAGAAGGAAAGAAAACTGCTAACTCTTTGAATTGAATGAATACAATGGACTAATTTCCTTGTTATTCGAGAAGAAGATGTTTTGTGTTTAATTTTGTTTGCTTTGACACACAAAGATGTATTTATTTCTCCTATGGCTTGTCTCCTATGAGTTTTCCCACTCAGGTTACAATAATTTCTGTTATATTTTATATTAATACTTTTCTTGACAAACTGAACATTTCACCAGGTTTACCTGTGTATGTTTTGTTTTGTTTGCACAAGTTACTTTGGAGATCAGATACACATATTGAGGTCATTCACAACATTGAAATAATGACTCAATAATACAGACATGGATTTATTTATTAATGCATTATTCCCTATAAAGATACAGTACACATATGGAAGTAAAGTATGATAAGCAATGCTAATATCAACACACAACTTCTATTAAAATATTTTTTTCTACAAAAGACACTATGCTTAGCACATTATCTCACTTCAACTTCACAAAATTTCCTGTGCTGTACTTTTATAACCATTTTATACATGGAGACACTGAATTTTAGAGGGATAGAGTATCAGAGTTATGTTGTTGATTGTTTTTCACTCTATTACTCTTTTCGAGGGTCCACCATGCAGCTCCCAAATAAGTCACACATGGAGGCTTATTTTTAATTATAAATACCTAGCCTTAGCTTGGCTTATTTCTCACCAGCTTTTTTTTTTTTTTTTAACTTCAAATTATCCCATCAACATTTTGCCTCTGGGTTTTTTCCTTTTCTGACTTCTGTATATCTTGCTTTCACTCTTACTCTGTGCTGGCTGTGTGGTTGTGTGGCTGTGTGGCTGTGTGGCTGTATGGCTGTATGGCTGTGTGGCTGTATCCTCCTTGTGTCCTCCTCTCCTGATCTCTTGCCCTTTTTTCTTTTCCTCTCAGATTTCTCCTTCTAATTATTCTCTCTGCCTGCCAGCCCTGCCTGTCCTTTCTCCTGCCTTGCTATTGGCCATTCAGTTGTTTATTAGACCAATCAGGTATTTTAGACAGGCACAATAACACAGCTTCACAGAGTTAAACAAGTGCAACATAAAAGAATGCAACACATCTTGGTACCATTCAACAATGTTTCACAACATAAACAAATATAACACATCTTAAAATAATATTCTACAACAAAGTTAGGTCTTGTATCCCTATCTAATGAGTATGGTAATACATACTCCTAATTATCCCACTGTATTCTCAAATGACAGCCCCTTAAATATATGCTCTGGATTTTCCAAAGAGCAGCCCCTCAAATATATGCTGATGGATCCATCAACTAAATATTACATAATTTCTACTTTCCTCTAACTACTTTTTTTGTTGTTTTCTTTTTTGGTTGCTATTTCTGATTTTAAATCTAGATATTTTTTTGTGGTAACACTTGGGAGGCAGCAACATCTGAGGATCCTGAATTTAATATTCTGTGACTGGGTAGTTAATTAGAGTCAGCCTTGGTTATAGGAAAGCCTTTTTCGTTTTGCAATACCTGTACCTGCAGATCAGTGCCTTGCTCAGTCATCATCAGAGAAACTTCTTGCAGTATATCAGAACAATCACGGAGATACACAACTGGACAATGTGTGGAAAGTGGGAGATGTTACAACACTCAGTCTTAATTGGAAGGTCTTCATCAGGCTCCTCCCCGCAGAGCTTGGGATGCTATGAGGAAGCAGAAAGATTTTAAGAACCAGAGGTGTGGATGGCACCAAGAAAAGAGTGTCTTCCAGACACAACAGAACTAATTCACTATTAACCCACAGAGACTGTGACAGCATGCACAAAGCCTGCACATTCATTTACGTTCAAGTTCTGAGAGGCAGAAGTAGACAGAAGCTCACATATCTAACCAAGAAGCTATCTTCACTATAAGTCTGCTCGCAAAGGAAAAATTAGACTTCTCCAGTGGAGACTCATTGGGTATATCAACCACACTTAACTTTGAGTTCAATAACTAGTAGTGTATAGCCAACACAAAATGAACTCTGGTATTTTTGTAGATCTTTTGTCTCATATTGCTTTGCTTGGATTTTTTTTTTTTGTCTTACTGGTCTTTTGCTTGTAAACCACAGCTTCTGATTTTGTGTTTTAATTTTTGTATGTATTTATTTTTCTTTTATTCAGATTTCTGTTTTTTGTTTGTTTTCTAAAGGGAGAGATAAAGAAAGAAGCTATAATTGGTTTGATGGAGAAGTTGAAGAAGATCTGGGAAGAGTTAGGGTAAGGGAAACTGTGATAAGAATAAATTGTACAATAAAAATATATTTAAGTGAAATAAAAAATAGCAAGTAAGCAAACAAACAATTCAGACCCTAGATTTATCTTTGCGTTCTAATTAGTCCTTTTACTTTAACTTCTCATTGATAAAAGTGCCATCACCTTTTTTCTTTCAAGTGTATTTTCCTTTTTACAGATATTTTTAGAGAAAAATAATTATAATTCTAGATATCCTATGAAATAATCACTTTCAACCTTATTTTTGTGGACATCATTGCAGAATTTGATGTTCTTTATCATTGCCTTATTCCTATACTTTTCTACCTATGGCTTTTTGGTATCTATTATTGGGTGTCTCTCTTTAGTCATCACAGAGATCCTATTTCTTCAAATTATAAAAATGTAGCATGCTATATTTTCAGTGAAACAACCTTAAGTTTATATATGGATCAGGTATTATTTTTCTAAACTAAATATATGCATTTCATATGTTTACATTCAGAGAGTTGTTACTTTTAGATTTCCATGCTCAATTTTTCTTTTTCTGTGTCATATTTTATTAACTGTCATGTATGAATGATATTGTTGTCTCTTTTTTTCCTCCTGTTTAATTAATTTTATTTAATACTTGTGGATCTGTCTATCTAAAGATACAGGTTGTCAATTTGACTTTGCTATCTAATCCTTATATGCATTTATCAATGTTTTGAAATTTAAGCATAATGCATAAAATTTTGATAAATTAACATACTATTTAAAGTCTATTACTACATTGATCATAGGAAATGAATATAATGCATGAATTACTAAATTTCCTAATTGATATCTAGATTAATAATATTAAAGAACAGGAAATATTGAGGAATTATTTCTTCAAGTTGTCTTGAATGGAATTTTTAAATTGTCAATTTCTGCTTACAAGTGAAATATTAAAAACAAAAGGTAAGAAAAGACTTTTGGAGCTATGTATTAATGGTATTTTGTCAAGTAGACATAAATCTAAATCATGGGATGCTGTTTGAAAGAAAGTACCAAAATGTCAGTTATCAATTGCCAAATCACACATCTGCCTTCCAAATTAAGACAAGGAGGGATATTATATGTAACAAGACAATTTAATCAAATGTGAAAGTCAGTTATAGACTTACATGGAAAATGACATCAAGAACATACATGACGTATACACTCTCTTAAAATCTATATTTTATAATATATTTGATTCCCTGAATAAAATGCAAAATTGCACCACAGTAATAAAGATATCTCAGAGTTATGAAATGATCAATTCCCAGAAGTGTAATCCACAGATTAACAGCAAAATTCCTGGAAAGTACAGAGTATGTGATGGAATAATAGAAGATGGACTATATGAAATTTGGGAAAACAGTGAGTGATTAAGCTAAATAAACGATATATGCCTAGTTTAGAATGTGTCATGACCTTGTAATATTTAAAAATGATAATTTTATCAAAATACAACAGAAGCTACAAGCAGACTATTTTTCAAAACATTTCAGATTTTGTATATGCCAGGAAACTTCATGTATCAAAAGTCTCTTTACCCATTGATACATCTCGCCAGTAAAAGGTAGCAGGAATTAAATGAAATTTAATTCACCTATATTTCTAAGAACTAAGAAATTCTGTGTTCCTATAATTTTGTTGTAAGTTATGTAATTTTTTCATAAAAATATTTAGTTCTTCATATCTTTCCAACAAGTACCACGAAGCACATTTTTTATCCACAACCTCCTTTGACTATTAACACTTCCAAAGCCAGCCATTAAATTTTGTTTCAGGTTATATATTACTAGCAAAAGATGAAGACATACCCTCTAAAATGTGCAGTGGGGTCCACACCTCAGGTGTGCTGGCTGAGAGTATTCCGAGATACTGGCAAGAAGGTTGGCTGCAAGCTTGGAGAAAGGGGGGTGAGTGGAGAGTTTATGGCTGCTTTAGGAGAGCTGCAGATCAATAGGATTAAAATATCTCATATTTAGCCATGGAATATTTAAGGATCCACAAACTGAACAGAGTTCTCTTTGGAGTTACTTGGGATCTTTTTTTTTTTTTTTTTTTTTTCTGAAAATTATCTTCATTCTGTTACTCTGTTATTAACATTATACGTGGCTGCCTTCCTGCATAAGGAAAGGGTACTTCTTAATTGCAAGATACAATTTATGACCCATAAGAGATTGGATTAGCTTTTCTATGATTTAGATCTAGGTTTTCTAATGTCCAGATCCAAAACATTTAAAATATACCTATGTAGCTAATATTCAATATACATTGGTAAACACAAACCCTTCAAATTTCAGTCTCATTGTTCTAGTTACTTTTCTATTGCTATGACAACACACCATGATGAAAGCAACTTATAAAAAAAAGCATTTAATTTGGGACTCATGTTTCAAGAGGCCTATAGTCCATGGCCATCATGGCAGGGAGTAGAGCAGCAAGCAGCAGGCAGGCATGACACTGGAGCAGTAGCCAAGAGCTCATATCTTATCCACCAACATGAGGGAGGGAGAGAGAGTATTGATGTAACCAACCGTCTTATTAAATAAGAAACAAGAAAAAGAAAAGAGAAAGAAGAGAGAGCAGAGAAATCGAGAGAGCGAGAGAGATGTCGGAGAAGTATGTTTTTGTTTAGAAAAAACAGATGTGAGTCTGAATGACAGAGTTTAAAGATATGTTAATGCTGAGAATGATATGGGCTTTTGAAAGTTCAAAGTCCACCCCCAAATGACACACCTTCTACAACACAGCCAATATCTGACCTGAACAAAATATCTATATTCTCTACACAATTCTAATCAGCTTGCAGACAGAAACATACTCATTTAACATACATGGGGCTTTGAGAGAGAGAGCTTTCTTTTATTCTATTTAAGAATTTTTTTGTGTGTGTTTTTACAAACCAAGCACAGATTTCCCTCCCCTCCCTCTTCCCACTCCCCATTGTCAGCTGTTCCTTCCCACTCCCCATCCCCTCCAAAAGAGTAAAGGCTTCCATGGGGAGTCAATAAAGCCTACTACTACATTTATTTTGGGGCAAGACTAAGCCCCTCCTCCCTACATCAAGGCTCAGCAAGGTGTCTCACCACAGGTAACCAGCTCCAGAAAGCCAGCTCATGTACCACTGCCAGGAGCCACTCAGACCATTCTTACTAAACAACCACATTCCATTTCTGACTCCTCTAGGTAGTAGCCATATCATAATTCAAATGCATTGAGTCCAACCTCAAGAGTCCTTGTTGTCGTTCACAGTCTCAACACAGTTGAAAAACACAGTCTCTTCTGGACTCAAAGCAGTGTTTTGACTGTAACCCTCTCTAAAAGGATCACAATTAAGCTGGTGGTAGATCTATTCCCAATTTTCTGAGAAACCATCCTATTGATTTCCAAAGTTACTTGTATAAGTTTGTATTCCCACCATGAGTGGAGTGTTCCACTTGCTCCACATCCTCTCCAGCATGAGCTGTCACTTGTGTTTTTGATCACAGGTTGTCTGACAAATGTGAGATGGAATCTCAAAGTCATTTTGATTTGCATTTCCCTGATGCCTAAGGATGTTGAAAATTTTTTTAAGTGTTTCTCAGCCATTTTGATTTCTTCTGTTGAGAATGGTCTATTTGGATCTGTACCCCATTTTTAAATAGGATTATTTAGTTTGTTGATGTCTAGAAGACCCAGCTCTACCACTTCTGGGCATATACCCAAAGGATGCTCTATTCTGTCACAAGGATACTTGCTCAACTACATTCATAGCATCTTTACTCAAAAGATTCAGAACTGGAAAAAACCTAGATGTTCCTCAACCAAAGAATGGATAAAGAAAATGTAGTATATTTACACATTGAAGTATTACTCAGCTGTGAAAAACAATGACATCTTGAAATTTGTAGGCAAATGAATGGAACTTGGAAAAAATCATCCTGAGTGTGGTGACTCAGACCCAGAAAGACTAACCTGAGTGTTCTGCAATGGGAGTCTAGCAAAGTCACCATCACAGAGAACAGAGAGACTTCATTCAGCAACTGATGGGAGCAGGGAGAGTCCCATAGACAAACATTGGGCAAAGCTTGGGGAGTTGTGCATATGGGTGGTAGGGGGAGGAATGATCAGAGGAACCAGAGGGGACAAGGACACCATAGAACATGGCCCACAGAATCAACTGACTAGAACTCATGGGAGCTCTCTGACCTAGATCCTCTACATATATGTTATGGCTGAGTAGCTTGATGTTCTTGTGGGACTCTTAAGGGTGGGAGTGAGAGCTGTATCTGACTCTTTTGTCTGCTTATAGGACCCTTTTCCTCCTACAGGAGTTGCCTTGTCCAGTCTTGATGTGATGGTATGTGTTTGGTATTGTTGTAGCATATTATACCATGTTTGATTGATGTCCCTAAGAGGCCTGTTCTTTTCCGAGGGAACACGGTGATGTGGATCTTGGGGAGATGGGAGGAGAAGGAGGAGAAGAGACTGTGGGGATGGGAGAGAAGGGAAACTGTGGTTAGGATGCAGTATATGTGAGAAGAATAAAAAGTAACAATGATAAAAGAAAAAAATAATCTTGAAGGAGTTGATTTTCTTCCCCTAACATGTAGATTTTGAGCCTTGAATTAGGGTCATTAGGCTTGGCAGCAAGCTCCCTTACCTGATAAGTTGTTCTACCGGTCTCCACTGTGCTTCTTCTTGAAACACAAATTATGTAGAAGCAATTTCACTGAATTGCTAAAATTTAATTAAAATCATAGTCTTAGAAATCACATGGGCAATAAGAACTCATTTTCCATTCTAATTCTAGTTTAGCAAGAAGTCCTCATAGTGTTCTATTTTTATAGTATGCCTGTGCACAGGTGAAAGTAACTTGTGTGTAGGTTTCAGATCACTTATAAAATAACAATGATTTGAGAAATGAGGAAGAGGGGCAGAGTGAATACATGCAAGATCTCTGTAGTAGTGAAAAGCATTATGAAATGCAATCTAGTGGGCCCGGCACAGACAATGCAGTCATGATTCCAAAGCTGCCTACTGTGGGCTCCATATAGATAACTGTCAATAGTGAGTCATAGATCAGAGTGTGGTCTATGTTGCCCATACCTCCTTGATGTGAGCTCCTGATGAATATGGGGCAGGGCCAGACATTTACTTCAGTTGTGACCTGCTGAAGAGCTCACCATTCTCCAGAGATGATTCCAAACCAATGGACACACAGATGACTCTTGTAATTCAAGTGGGCCAAAAAGTAAAAATAAAACAATTAAACAAAACAAAACAAAAAGAACATAAATGTAGAAAGGGACTAGTGTGCATGTGGCTGGGGAAGTGGGTAATAGGAGTGGGAGGGAAGTAAGAGGTCAGATGCAATCAGCTTATTGCAAATACTGTCAAAGAACAAATTTCACAAAAGAAAAAATGGTGACTTAAAATTTTAGATAGTGAAATCTATCTGAGATAATATTTTAGCTGAGATAATAATTTAGGGGAAAGACACCAAAACTTCCTAATATATTTCCCATATGCTCAAGGTGTATAGACAGACATGAACCTTGCTTGTCTCTAATCTGATTTCAGGAAAACATGACACAGGTATCTGCATGTTTTTATTAGTTTATGTTATAAGAACATCTTTAACTTATTAGTATACACATACAAATTGTTCATATTAGGATACAATATTCAAGAAATTATGACTTATGTCTCTTTTTAGGAATACACTAGATAGTATACTGTAAATGTATATACATATAGTTTTATCCAGGAAATGGCATACATTATCAAATGGTAACTTACATGAAAAGTCTATACATATATGTGTAAATATATGTATATTCATATGTACACCATATATATAATGTTTTCTTTCTTTCTTTTTTTTTTTTGGTTTTTTGAGACAGGGTTTCTTTGTGTAGCTTTGCTCCTTTCCTAGAACTTGCTTTGTAGACCAGGCTGGCCTCGAACTCACAGAGATCTGTCTGGCTCTGCCTCCCGAGTGTGGGATTAAAGGTGTGCACCACCACTGCCTGGAGATATAATGTTTTCAAAAGCATACAATTTTTACCACACTGTCCTACTTTCATGGTATAAAAAAATCAATGTCATAAAATAATTTTTGAACTTAAGGAAGTGTATTCTAATATTATGAACACTGCCCTTTCAGTTATGGAAGAAAACAAGGGATAAAATAATTTCATTTGAATGAGTACAAATTGGAAAATGACAGATTATGTCAATATGAGGCAACTAGCATTATGATTTGGTTTGTAAATCATTTTGATCTCTAAGAGTATGTAGACCTCAAAAATATCTTCAGTATCTCATATAGTGAGTTGGGATCAAAATATAATGATGTATTTTTAAATAATAATTTTGATAACTAATTCAATGAAAACTTTGCAAATAATAATTTAGTTAAAATAATTTGCACAGTGTTGTGACCATGGGTAATGATTAGTAAATTGTAGTGATTATTATTTTATAAAATTATCATCATCCTTTAGTCTTCAGACACAAATAGATATATGATGCAGTTATTACTCTTTCTGAACAATAAAAATCTAGGTATTAGACTTTTGAATGTACTTCCATAATAGTTATTTTCATAACCAACTAATCATGCAATTAATATCATGCAGAAATGAGTCATATATGCAATTTTGCGGTCAAAATACAGCTAAAGTAGTATGCACATAATGAAATTTCCAATTAGAAGAGGTGTCTAAAAATTATGCCCAAATTTACCTGTGATTTCCCAACTTTTTTTATGGCGTTTTTAATATCCTTATTTCTCAGTGGATAGATGGCTGCATTCAGGAGAGGTGTGATAATGGTATAAAACACAGCAAGAAACTTGTCGACCCAAGTGATGTTGACTGGCCAGAGATAGAATGCAGGGCAAAAAACCCAGCACAACGACTATGATGTGGGATGTACAGGTAGAGAGTGCCTTTGATGAGCCATCTTTAGAGTGAAGCTGAACAGTTAATAGAATGTAAGTGTAAGATATCAGCAAGAGAATGAAACAAGTTGTTGCTAAAACACTACTGTCAGCATTTATCATGATTCCAAGAGTATCAGTATTTGTGCAGGCTAATTTCATCACCAAAGGAATATCACAGAAAAAGCTGTCTATTACTCTAGGTCCACAGAAAGGTAGTTCCAAAATCAGGATCAGTTGAATCATGGCATGCATAAATCCAATGATCCATGATATCAAAACAAGCCAGATGCACTTCTGTCCATCCATGATGCAGTGTAATGGAGTGGCCTGCAGATGGTCACATATCGGTCATAGGTCATTGATGCAAGAAGTATCATTTCACCCCCTCCAAATAAATGCTCACAGAGGATCTGGCTCATGCATCCCACAAAGGAAGTTGTTTTATTATCTTTTAAGAGGTCTGTGATCAGTTTGGGTATATTTACTGAGGAAAAGCAGAAGTCAACAAATGAGAGATTAGCTAACAGAAAGTACATGGGAGAATGGAGATGATGATCAATGATGATTTTTTTCCATTTTTTCTTTATTAAGAAATTCTCTACTCACTCTACATACCACCCACAGATTCCCCCTCCTCCCTCCTCTCACCCTCCAGCCCTCTCTCCCTAGCCACCCCACATCCCCACATCCCCCAAATCAAGGTCTTCTATGGGGAATCGGCAGAGCCAGCACACTGAGCCTAGGCAGGTCCAAGCCCCTCCCCACTGCACCAAGGCTGCTCAAGGCATCACACCACAGTCATCAGGCTCCCAAAAGCCTGTTCATGTACCAGGGACAGATGCCGATCCCCCTGAATGGGTGCTTCCCAAACAGTTCTAGCCAAACAACCAACTTCCATATCCAGAGGGCCTAGTCCAGTCCCATGGGGCCTCCACAGCCACTAGTCGACAGTTCATGGGCTTCCACTAGTGTGGCCAGTCATCCCTGCATAGCTCAGTGGTTAAGAGCACGGATTGCACTTCCAGAGATTCTGAGTTCAATTTCCAGCACCCACATGGTGGATAACAGTGATGATTAATATCATGACAAAGAGGTTGCCTACCACAGTCATCAGGTAGAGGGTGGCAAATGGCAGCAGGAGGAAGATCTGTAGTTCCCTTGAGGCACAGAGTCCCTGAAAAACAAACTCAGACACCACAGACTGGTTTGCTTCTTCCATTTAGTACACTGTGCTCCAACTGGTTGAGAGAGACAGAGCCTAACTACGAATTGCTGAAAGAGAAACAACTTAATGTGCAGAGTCAAGTAAGCAGAAAAATTTTGAAATTGAAATCTTTGCATTGCACCAAACCAAATTTTAAATAAATCTTTCTTGTATTTGTGCATTGTGTCTAATGAGGGAAGGTTTTAAAAGTAGAATGATGAGTCAAAAGTTTTGCACATCTAAAAGACAATGTTTATAGGTATCAATATGAGTATACTGTTTAAAAATATCAGTAGCACGTATTCTCTTTGCATTTTTTCAAGCTTTAATCTGCTTTCTAAATGGAATCAAATAATTTTCTTCAATGAATATTAGAGTCATAGTTGCAGCCTGTTTACTTGACCATCATAATTTCAAAATGACAATCTATTGACATGTTTCTAACATAAACACAAAATTGCCAGGCACAAATCTACTGTTGACTGTAGGATCATACAGACTGAAACCAAGTTTACTACAAAATGTGAGAAAAAAAGGTTCATTGAATAAATTGAGAAGCCATGTGTTAAAGACACATGTTAACGTAATGTCTTTCCTTGATTTTTGCCTTATCTATTAGAGTGTATCTGTGAACAACCATTTTGTTCATAACCCTGGGGGGATGTTACTTATTGTCCTTTATTGACTGACTGGCTTTCATTTCTAAATAGTGAGATTTCATATGATATTCTGAATAACTAATAAATGAAAGCTAATTTCCCTGCCTTTCTACTCTTTCATCTCCTTCCTTCCCTCTTTCTTTGTATAAAATGACATTTTCATATAACTTACATTGAATTGGTGAATTTGGAGTGAAGTATTATTATTTAAACCTCCAGCATTCTCATCTCCTTCATACTCTTTTTACCTGGTTATCTACTTTATTATCCTTAGAAAATAGACATAAAAATTTGAGATAATAAGATAATTTTAGAGTAGGCTGTTTTGTCAGCAGTATGCTTCTTCAAGAGAGAGTCTTGTAACTTGTCATGTTACAGAGTTTATTTTATGTGAACATATACAACTACTTAACATTTTCAGAAGCCTCGAATGTTATGTGGAAAGGTAAACTTACATTTTTGGAAAATAGAACAATTAAAAATGCAGAGTCAAGATACTATGAAAATTACCTGTTGAAAAAAAAACTGTTCTTTTTTTTCTATAAGTGACATTTAATCTCTGAAATTCATAATATACCTTATGGTTCATGTTGCAGTTTCTTAAGCAACTTTCAAACATGTGAACTGAACCTCCATTTCGGGCATTACAGTGTAATTCAGACATTTTTATTGCTCAATAACTATTCTGAGGCTTGTTCTGCCCTAATTTATCTGCTGCTTTTGTAAAGGTAAGTTCAGGACTTGACAGCGTATGTTTGGCTTCCTGTGGTCTTCAGGAAGCAACATGAACTATTCAGGTGGCCAGGTGGTGGTGGTACTTGCTTTAAATCCCAGGCCTCAGGAGGCAAAAATGGTGGATCTCTGATTTCTAGGCCAGCCTAGTCTATGGGGTGAGTTCCAGGGCAGCCAAGGCTGTTACACAGAGAAACCCCATCTCAAAAACCCCAAAAAGCAAACCAAAACAACAACAAAACCCATCAACACAGCTGTAGATTTTAGGACAGTACATTATAGTTTCAGCTCTGTCCCAGTGACTTTGAGACATTTCATTAAATGGTCTTCTATTCTAAAAAAGGAATTGTGCGTGGGTGGGATTTAATTATTCCTCATTCCCATCTTTCATAAAAGTTTCCTGAATTTTTAGGATTTATTTATTGGAAGAGTATTGTATTAAGAAAAGTACAGTCCTTGGTAAAAGTATGAATAAATAATTTTTTGAGGTCAGTAATCTTTCACTATTTAATTACATGAAATTGGGCCAATGACAGATTACACAGTAAATAATAGCCAGGAAAGGTTCCCCCTTATCCTCATTGTTTTACATATGTAATAATCTTTGTGACTATATACTCTGCTATATTTCTTGCTGAAGGGACATAGTATAAATGCATTTAAGAATGGGGTTATTGCTAAGTCAAAGTTGAAAGATGTGTGGTTTTATAACAGCAAACCTCAAATATAGCAATATATTAATTTTCTGCAAAAATTTAACAAAAACCTATATATGGTTTTATTTTTTATTTTTAATACCTGAGCATAACACTTCCAGCCTAGACTAGTATTTCATCTATTCTAATATTCTGTGGTTGACATTAAGCAATGGTGGATGTGCCACAAGAAAACCTAAACATATAGCGTAATGTACATAATTATACACTACTATGTCATTATTACAGATGGTGTTTAGATTACACTCTGAAAGAAATGAGAACAAATCCTAATTCCCCTCTTTCCTCTACAGCTTCCCATATGGTGATGGGAAACGTCCAACAAAAGTAGAAGTAGAGAATAAATTAATGCTTTTGTAACATGACAACTGACCAAGAAATTGTCATCTAAAATGAAAAACTTCACACAGAACTAGAACCCAAAGTGACAAAAACATATTATTTGGAAGGGAGATTTTAATATACTACAAATCATGATTCATTCTAAAAGAACTACGTATAAAGCAGATGTGTAATTTTTAGCCAAAGTTAAAGACAAAACATTACAATTTCTACCAAAGGCCACGCCATTTTATGACATGCAAAACTTTTGTCTAGACAGCTGACAGCATTATTTTTAACTCTACAGAGAAATGACTTCACAGCTCTTTTGTAATGTTTTTAAATTAGGGATTAGGTTTATTAAGTGCTCATCTCAGTGTGTAAAACTACATAATGCATAAATCTAGTTCACCCTTTAGGCAATACTAGTTCCTAAATAATTACAGACAAAAATGCATTGCCTTTTTCAGATGTTTAGAGAAGACAATTCTTTTGGTAGTATAGCTAGGCATTGGTTTAACAACACTTTTATTCAGGAAAAAGTTCCCAACTAAATTGTCCATGGTATCATTTGAGTTCATTTTCTTTCTCTAACCTCAAGTAAGCTGGAGAATATCATATCATGCCATAATATCTCATGTATTTAAAACCTCTGATTAATGTCTTCTTTTCAAAATTACTACAGGTCTATGACCCAAATAGAAGTTGAGTCCCAGGTTCAGTTTTATTATAATTTCTATATGATATATATTATAGTTCAAATATGTGCTTCTAATGCAGAAAAACATTTTTTAAATTTTATTTTATAATTTAATTTAATTTTACATATCAGCCACGGATTCCCTTGTTCTCCCCCCCCCCATTTTCCCCCAGCCCACCCTGCATTCCCATCTCCTCCATGGCAAAGACTCCCCTGAGGATTGAGTTCAACTTGGTAGATTCAGTCCAGGCAGGTCCAGTCCCCTCCTCCCAGGCTGAGCCAAGTGTCCCTGTATAAGTGCCAGTTTCCAAACAGCCAGCTCATGCACTGAGGACAGGACCCAGTCCCACTGCCTGGATGCCTCCCAAACAGATCAAGTTAATCAACTGTCTCACTTATCCAGAGGGCCTGATCCAGTTGGGGGATCCTCAGCTATTGGTTCATAGTTCATGTGTTTCCATTCATTTGGCTATTTGTGTCTGTGTTTTTCCAACCTTGGTCTCAACAATTCTCGCTCATACAAACCCTCCTCTTTCTTGCCAATTGGACTCCTGGAGTTCCACCTAGGGCCTGGCCATGGATCTCTGCATCCAATGACTGAGGTTTCTAGCACGACAATTAGGGTATTTGGCCATCCTATCACCAGAGTAGGTCAGTTCCGGCTGTCTCTCGACCATTGCCAGTAGTCTATTGTGGAGGTATCTTTGTGGATTTCTGTGGACCTCTCTAGCACTTTGCTTCATCCTATTCTCATGTGGTCTTCATTTATCATGGTCTCTTATTCTCCCTCTCTGTTCTTGATCCAGCTGAGATCTCCTGCTCCCTAAAGCTCTCTTTCCCTCGACCCTTGCCCTTCATTACCCCCACTCACATCCAGGTTGATCATGTAGATCTCATCCATTTCTCTGTCACTGGGCAATCCCTGTGCAGAAAAAACTTTTTAAATGAATATTTGTGGTGAAAACCGACAGAATAACAATCACTTTGGGATGTACTTGCACTACAGGAATCATCTCATCAACCAGGTCTTCCCAAGTAGATCATATTCCCTCTAAAGTCTGCTTAAATCTGAAAAAGTGCCACATTGTAATAATGTAATTTCTTCTGTGAAGAAGGTTGGCAAAGACCTCATCTCAGTGTGGCTTAAATACATAGACAAAGTCACGTCTGCATTGAAACTTTCATTTTTCTGTACTTTAAATGGGTCCAAATCCCTGGGGATCCTGAATTGGGACATCGTGCAGTAATTCCCCATTTTCAATACTGCATTCATGTTAAGATTGCAAAATGCAATAAAAAAGTTTAAACAAAATATGAAATATGTTGCCTTAGGTGTGGAAAAACAGAACTCTTGTATCATTGTTGACAATATATGGTGTTACAGTACCTAAAAATGATGAAAGATTTTACAAAAATTAAAAATAACATTAATCTAAGCCTACTATCCAATCATTTGAGACACATATTAAATGAAATCCATATATCAAGGAATGCTGTATTACCATGTTCTTTGATGTATTATTTATAGCATACATTATCTACTGTAGTGTTTAGGGACAAATAGAGAAAGTTACACATCTGTATCATACATATATATGATACATACATACAAGCATGTGCATGTGTATATGTGTATGCACACACAGAGACATATTATTATTATTTAATTATTATTAATAATTGTGTTAATAACACAATGCCCTTACTTGTGGCAATGTGGATGACACTTAAGGACATTCTGTCATAGAAGAATAAATGTTGTGTATTTTCTATGTAGGTGAGGAATTTAAGACAACGAACTTTAGAAGCACAGAAAATAATGGTGGTTTCTAGGGCCTAGAGAAGGAAAAAAAGGAGGCATTCATTAATCATGTAATTATTTTACAAAACTTAACTTCTAGACATCTGTTTCACAGCATAGTGACAATAGCTTATTAAAGCTTCATTATAGAGGAGATCTATTTAGGGCTGGTCAGAGGACTAAAGTGCTTTCCACCCAAACATGAGGAGCTGAATTCACATCCCAGAATATACATATATTGGCAACAGTTCTACAGAAAAATGGGAGTTGGAAACAAGGGAATCTTGAGAAGCTAGGGCCAGCTATCCCAGGATACACAGTGGTCAAGAGTTAGAGAACCAGTCTCAAAAAGATGGAAGGAAATGACTAATACCCAAACTTGTCCTCTGTTCTTCACACATGAGCAGCAAAATGTTCTCTCTCTCTCTCTCTCTCTCTCTCTCTCTCTCTCTCTCTCTCTCTCTCTCTCTCTGTCAGAATGAAAAAATAAACCAAAAGTAAACAGAAAATGGAAACACAGGGAAGGAAATGTAATTTCAGATGGAATTGTAGATACAAAGCCATACCATTGTGTATATATTAAATGCATGTTTATTGAATATCAATTGTAGTGAACAATGTTGTTATGTTTAGCAAAGCTGTTAAATATAAAATGTGTTATTATTGTTTCTATAGAAGGATATGATGTACTTCTCCAGTATTTATATCTCATATCATAAAATTACATATCAAGATGTTATAACTGTCCCAGCAAAAGTTATTTGTTATGTACATGTGGAAGTGGCAGCCAGGTTAACATTGGCACACTGCCATTGTCCTTATGACTGATGAGCTTATATGAACATTTTCTTCCTTTACTCAAAGGAACATTGGGGATCACATCATGCTCAGTGCATCCTTTAGTTGAGTTCAGAAAAATCAAGTTTGATAGAAAAGCATACTGTGGTCCTTTTTCTAAGTGATTAGAGGACACTTCCTAAGATACATTAAATAAATAACCTAATAATACAAATAAATACAAGAGCTCAATAGTACAGAAAAAGAACTCTTTTCACTATTTATATATATAGTAATTGAGTTATCATTTCTGTATGTGCTATGACAACATACATGTTATATGCTGAATAATATGGGCCAGTGAGATGTCTCAGCAGGTAACATCACTTGTTTCCAAACCCAATAACCTGTGTTACATCATTAGGCTCAAATGGGTCTAACATGTTGGAGGGAAAAAAATGACTCCATCATGTTGTCTTCTAATCTCCACATATGTTGTTGCATGAATACATGTAAACATATACACATGCCTATATTCATGTGTGCATGTGGTGGTATTGTGTTTCCAGAAATATTGTGTACTCTAATAAACTTATCTGGGGTCAGAGACAGAACAGCCATAATATTAAACATAGAGGATAGGCAGTGGTAGCACACTCCTTTATTTAATCCTAGCATTCCAGAGGCAGAAATCCCTCTGGATCTCTGTGAGTTCAAGGCCACATTCAAAACAGCCAGGCATGGTGACACATGCCTTTAATCCCAGAAAGTGAGCCTTTAATCCCAGGGAGTGAGGCAGAAAGCAGAAAGATATAAGGTGTAAGGACCAGAAACTAGAAGCACTTGGATGGTTAAGCTTTCAGGCTTTCGAGCAGCAGTTCAGCTGAGATTCATTCTGGATGAGGACTCAGAGGCATCCAGTCTGAGGAAACAGGATCATCTGAGGAATTGGCAAGGTGAGGTAGCTGTGGCTTGTTCTGCTTCTCTGATCTTCCAGCATTCACCCCAATAACTGGCCTCAGGTTTGATTTTATTAATAAGACCTTCTAAGATTCTTGCTACATGTGCATGTACATACATACATGTAACAATTTTTTGAAAAATGGAAAATCCATTTGTCTGTAGTTTTACAGCTGTACATACACATTTACATAACTGTTGTGACATCTGAAACAGCCAATGAAGCCATTTATTTTCTCCCAGACTCTCTTTTGGTACTTTATTATTTATTTATTTATTTATTTATTTATTTATTTATTTATTTATTTATTTATTTATTTATATTTTTATAAAGATTTATTTATTTATTATGTATATAGAAGCTGGTGCTGGATCTCATTACAGATGGTTGTGAGCCACCATGTGGGTGCTGGGAATTGAACTCAGGACCTCTGGAAGAATAGTCTGTGCTCTTAACTTCTGAGCCATCTCTCCAGCCCTCTTTTGGTACTTTATGATCAACTGTACCACATCTATGACTCAGGCAAACAATCTTATTTTAGTTTGTATAGTTTTCTTTTTATTTTTAAATCCATTTATTCTATATGCTGAAGGTGAACACTATTATATTTTCATATACATGTATCGTAAAATTACATACCAGTACTTTACAAAGACACTGTGTGTGCATTAAAAGCATCTAAAAATCTCTTTGACTTACCATCATTAAATACCAATCTACTAGCTGTAGTTTTAATTCTGTACATTAATTTCCTAGAATTGTTAGCTACATACAACTATGAACTTATATATCTTCTATTTTTTCTGTGATCTACTTTGATGACCATAGTTCTATTATTTTCCTGTTTATTCAACTTTTTAAATCTTTACACCTTACAATTTTTTCTTTGTGCCTAGCATTTCATTTATCATAATTATCTCCACATTCACCAATGGCATTATATTCTTCTTTTTAAAGTCTTAACAGTATGGTATAGAACTTATTCCATATGCATTATGTGCTCTACATATTTGCTTTATATGTAATGGTAGTATTTTAGCCACTACATGTGTATCACATAAATTGTATTTACCTTGTAATCATTTAAAAACTATTGATAAGGAATTTGCATTGCATGTTGCCCAAAGTTAAACTATGTAGCACAAGTTTACTTGAAAAACATGATCTTCTTTCTTCAGTTTTCAGAGTGTTGAAATATTCCATGTTATTATCAACACTGGTTTTGCAAGTTTGTATTTGTATCAACAATTTAAGAATTCTTTTCTCCAAATATTTATCATAAAATCATGTATCATTTTTGATGCATATCTGAGAAGTTATAAGTATCTGAGAAGTTATAAAGTGTTATGCAATCACGACTTTGGTTTACATTGTAATATAGGATGTTCCCTTTTTGATTCATGGTTTCTTCTATCTGCACTTGTTATTAAACCATGCTATTGTATTAGTAACTTTCTTTTACTACTATTATTCCATTGTATGATGTCTATTTAGCTACTCCCTACTTCAGTACATTATGGTTGTATTCAATCTATAGCTTTTAGGAATACAACAGTAGAAATGTTTCTGTGCTTGTCATACACACAGATTTTTTAAAATTCAAGTAAATAGTTAATAGTGAGCTTGCTGTGCAAAGTGGCTTATCATGTACTCAATGTTATTAATTTTCTTAAGAATGGTGTTTAGATCCAGAGGCCTGCCTGACACCAAACAGCTCAGACAGCCAAGAGACACCCATGGGGCAGCCTTATGATAAACAAGTATATGGTGGAGAAATGGGAGTGAAAGAGAGGCAGAATGGTTGTGTGTTGTGGTAAGATGCAGATCTGAAGAAGTGAGGGTGGTGAGAAATGGACTGATGTTGGTGATATGCTTGCCACTCAGGACCAGGGTGATATCAGGTACTGAGCCATTGCCTGGGGCCATGTCTGGGTGTGTGGTCCTACTGCAGTTGATGTTCATGACCTGTGTTGTCACCAAAACCATGGGGATGCCCTGGGTTTGGGCTGCCACCTGTGGTCACTATGCTGTCCAGACCCTTGCCACCACTGGGGACATGCTGATTTGAGTGGCCTGTGTTGCCAGCAGGGGACATGATGACATCCTGCCCAAGCTGCTGCCAGGTGTCATGTCTGGGTCCATGCCCTGTACCAGTCAGCTCCATGAGTCCAGTTGAAGAGAGAGCAGAGGGATTCTATAAGATAGGGGGGATCAAGATCATGATGGGGAAACCTACAGAGACAATCAAACCAAGCTATTGGAAACTTATGAACTGTGAACCAATAGCTGTGGAGTCTCCATGGAACTGGACTAGGCTTTCTGCATAAGCAAGACAGTTGTGTAGCTTGATCTGCTTAATAGGCTCCCTGGTAGTAGGATCAAGATCCATCCCTGGTGCATGAGTTGGCTTTTTAGAGCCCACTACCTATGATGGGACACCTTACACAGCCTTGATGCATGGAGAAGGGCTTGGATCTGCCTCAACTGAATGTACCAGGCACTGCTGACTCCCCATGGGAGGCCTTATTTTTTTGGAGGAGGGAAACAGATGTGGGTTGGATAGGAAGGCTGTGGGGGTGGAAAGGGTGGAGAGGATGGAAGAGAGGTGTAGCCAGAAGTTTCTCCAGTCCTACCTGGTTCCAAGGTCCCACACCACTTATAAAATAATCAATCAGAGGCTGAATATTAATTGCAAATTCTATAGCCTATTGGCTCAAACTTCTTGCTAGCTAGCTCTAACAAATTAACTCAACTCATAACTATTAATCTATGTATTGCCATATGTTCAATGGCTTTGCTTGCAACCAATTACATGTTGCTCCTTGGACAGTTGTTGTGAAACCTCAGCAAACCACCCCCCACACTCTATCCCCTACAGACAAAGAGAAGCTTAAGCCAGGATTCCCAAGTGTAGATAACAACTTAGACCCCTTTTTTCCCAGGTGGCGGTATCTGCTACAGGGACTTTGAAAAACACAGAGTGAGGATATTTGACCAAAAGTCTAAAAAAGGGAGGCGGGTTGTGGAAAATAAATTATATGGTCTGTGCCTTTAAGAACTAGCCTCACAAAGAAAGGTTAGCACTCCTTCCAACCTCCCTGCTACATGAGAGATTTGGAATGAGCCTCCCTGCCAAGCCGCCCTGCTGAGTCTTGTAAATGTAGAATACACCTTGCTTTTGCATTCTGTACCTAAAGTCTCCAGTGGCTTAGGCTTGATCTGGGCATAACACAGGCCAGTTTGGGCTATAGAGATCCTGTCTCAAAACCAAATGGGATGGGAATATGGTGACACACACTTTTAATCTCAGCACTGGAGATAAAAGACCCAGACACAGTTTCCCCAGAAACCCAAAAGAGCTGAGGAAAGAGATATGTTAAAAATGAGTCAGTTCCCCCTTCCTGGAGAGGGTAAAGACTGGTGTTTTCAAAATAACAAAGTCAGGATATCTGGTGGTAACTGATTAACTATGAGATGCCCCTCTCCAGAGATAACATGACCAGACCTCAGAGATGAGTTGTAAAACTCCTGACAGGGCAAACAGATAAGATAAAATAAGACAAGGTCCAGGCCCAGGAAAAACTGGACCAATCAAGGATGGACCCGTACTAACCCCCTCCCCTCTAAGAAATTTTATGGGTTTTGCCTATAAAAACCAACTTCCCCAAGAAAGAGTAGTAACTTCCCTGCCTCACTGCCAGTGAGTGCTTGAGATGAGTTCCCTATCATGACTTGCAGCAGAAGTAAACCTTACTTTTGCATTCTAGTGTGCTCTCTGGGGTTTATGATCTGGGCACAACATTGTTTGGTGTCTCCTCCACTCTCCTTCTCCTCTCTCTCTAGTTCAAAAGTACTGCCTAACTGTATACTGCCTCGCCATTGGCCAAACAACCTCATTTATCAACCAATCAGAGCAACACATACTCACAGCATACAGAAACACACACAGGCCCGGCAGTGGTGGCACATACCTTTAATCCCAGCACTCAGGAGGCAAAGCTAGGTGATCTCTGTAAGTTTGAGGTCAGCCTGGTCTACAGAGTGAGATCCAGGACAGGAACCAAAACTACACAGAGAAACTCAAAAAAAAAAAAAAAAAAAAAAAAAAAAAAAAAAAAAAAAAAAAAAAAAAAAAAAAAAAGAAAGAAAGAAAAGAAAAGAAAAAGAAACAAGAAAAAAGAAAAGAAAAAGAAAAAGAAAAAAGAAAAAAGGAAAAAGAAAGACATACCGCAGTAGAGAGGGGGCTCTCTGGTTGGTATGTAAAATAAATATAAAATTTCTTAAAAATAAAAAGAAAACTTTTGGGAGCTGTAAATCTTCTACCATGTGAGTTTATGGGGGATTTAATTCTAGGACTCTGGTTTGGCAGGTAGCTCGTTTACATGCTGAGCTGTATCACTGGCCTCCATTGTGCTTCTAGAAACCCATATTACATACAAATAATGACACTGAATTGCTAAAATTTAATAAAATTTATATTCTTAGAAACTATATAAGCAATAAGAGGTCATTTTATAGGTTAATTATACAGTTTAGCAAGGAGTACTTAAGGTGTTCTGTTGTTATAGTATGACTGTGGCCAGGTGAGGGCAAGCTGTCTATAGGCTTAAAATCACTTATAAAATAATGCTGAGAAAGAATGTGGAAGAGGTTAGAAAGAAAGCAAGAACTGTGAAGTGTAATCTTGTGGGTATGGTACAGCCAATGCATTCATGATCCCAAGCAAATGATCACACAAGAAAATCAACAGTCAAAGATCATAGAGTAGCTATGTACTACTATATCTCCTTGCTGAACTGTGAGTTACTGATGATTCTGGGACAGAGCAAGGCATTTTCTTCAGTTGAGACCCACTGATGAGGTCATAGTGCCTCAGGGATAGTTGGAAACAATGGACACACAGATGGCTATGGGTCATTTCAGTGGATTTCAAAGCAAAACAAAAATACATAAATATTGGCATGATATTCAAAAGGTTCTCACTTTCATATACTTTTAGAAACAAATTAGACATCAAGCTATTGTAAAAATTTACACCATATAGTTTATCCAGCAAATGACTCACTACATTAAATGGTATATAACATGAATCATTATGTATACCATATTATCAAGAGCATATAATGTTTAGCTAACTGGCTTTAGCAGTTATGCTATTCCATTATATAATATAAAATCATGATCATGCAAATAATTTGTGAACTGAGGAAAGTATATTCAAATATTATAAACAGGTTGTCCTTTCAGTTAAGCAATAAAATAAAGAAAAATTCTGAATTCATATGAGTAGTTAAGACTTGAAAACTGACAGAGATTATATCAATATGAGGCAACTAGCATTATAATATGATTATTTTAGCATTTTGATTTCTAAGTGGCTTCAGTCTTCACAAATATCTTAAATGTGTTTTGTTACAAAGATAGAATTACGATTGATGTATAAATTCATATTTCAAAAGATGGTAAAATTGAAAAGTAATTCAAATAGGATTTTGTTAATAACAATGTAATTAAAGTGACATGCATAATTTTGGGAATTCAGATGATGTGTAGTAACATGTGATAATTATTTTTGCAACATTATTATCATCTTCTACTCTTCTATATACATGTATATTTGAATAGCTATTACTCACTCAAAGTGGGAAAACTATTAACATTATAATTTTGAATATATTTTTCTAATGGTTATTTTCAAAATGATATGCTAATTACAACTCTAATTCCAAAAACAAGTAATTATACTCTTCAATTTCCACTAAAAAAAATTGTATAAAATGTGCATACAATGAATTTGCCAATAATATTAAGATGTCTAAAAATTATTCCAGAACTCACATGTGATTTATCAGCTTCTTTATGGCATTTTTAATATCTCTATTTCTCAGTGTATAGATGGCTGGATTCAGGAGAGGTGTGATGACTGAGTAAAACACAGCAAGAAACTTGTCGACCCAAGTGATGTTGACTGGCCACAGATAGATGAAAATGACAGGCCCAAAGAACAGCACAACCACTATGATGTGGGATGTACAGGTAGAGAGTGCCTTTGATGAGCCATCTTTAGAGCGGAGTTGAACAGTTAACAGAATGTAAGTGTAAGATATCAGTAAGAGAATGAAACAAGCTGTTGCTAAAACACCACTCTCAGCATTTACCACGATTCCCAGAGTACTAGTATCTGTGCAGGCTAATTTCATCACCAAAGGAATATCACAGAAAAAGCTGTCTATTACTCTAGGTCCACAGAAAGGTAGTTCCAAAATCAGGATCAGCTGACTAATGGAATGCACCAATCCGATGATCCATGATATCAAAATAAGCCAGATGCATTTCTGTCTGTCCATGATGCTGGTGTAGTGGAGTGGCCTGCAGATGGCCACATATCGGTCATAAGCCATCGATGCAAGAAGTATCATCTCACCCCCTGCAAATAAATGCACACAGAGGATCTGGCTCATGCACCCGCCAAAAGAAATTGTTTTAGTATCTGTTAGGAGGTCTGTGATCAGTTTGGGGGTAGTAACTGAGGAAAGACAGAAGTCAATAAATGAGAGATTAGCTAACAGAAAGTACATGGGAGAATGGAGATGATGATCAGTGATGATTAATATCACGACAAAGAGGTTGCCTACCACACTCATCAGGTAGAGGGTGGAAAATGATATCAGGAGGAAGATTTGTAGTTCCCTTGAGGTACAAAGTCCCTGAAAAATAAACTCAGACACCACAGACTGGTTTGCTTCTTCCATTTAGTACACTGTGCTCCAATGGGTTGAGAGAGACAGAGCCTAACTAAGAATTCCTGAAATAGAAACAGTAACTTAATGTGTAGAGTCAAGTAAGCAAAAAGAATACAAATTACATCTTAGCATTGTATCCAGTCAAATGTAAAAGAACTTCCTTGAGTTTGTATATATTTTTTAATTAGGAATTTTCCTAAATATACGAAAAACTTTATTGTCAGTAGAAAATATTCTGCTTACATTTCCCAGCCTTAAAATCTAACTTTTTGGCATGGATTCAAAGGTAATTTTCTTTAATGAATATTAGAGTTATATTTATAGACTCTTCACTTGACTGTCATAATACCAGAATGACAATCCATTGACATATTTTAAACATAAATACAACATTCCAGGCACAAATCTATTTTTGATTATGTCTGAACAGACAAAATTGTATCAATTCTATTAAAAAGAATGATAAAAATGAAAAAATCAAATAAATTGAGAATCCATGTACCAAAGATTGTTTATTAGCATTGTCATTCTTTAAAATTTGTACTTGTCCATTGGAGTTTATCTCTAAACAACCATGTATTACTAGGCCTGAAGGATGTTACTTATTGTCATATACTTTCAGATTTTCAAATCTAAATGGTGAGATTTCATATAATAATTTGAATAATGTATTCATGAAAGCTGTTTTCTCTGCCTCTCTACCTTTTTGTTTCATTTCTTCTTTTTTCCCTTTCTTGAATCTCTCCCTTTATTTATTTCTCATATGTTTTCTTTCCTAATTGTAATATCTGTACTTTTTCCTACTATTTTTAGGTTTGAAAATGGAAAATTAAAATGTCAATAATCTGGGTGATATTTTAGGATTTCCTTGTTAAGTATTTAAAACATTATATGTTGGTAATAATAATGTTTACTGATTTTCTTGTCAATCAGCACTATGAAGTAGTAAAATTGTAGTGCAAAATGAGGTCTTGCTGTTCTGAATCCCCAATATCACTTCCAGATAATGAAATAAATGATAGGAATTTAGATTTTGAGAATTCCAAGAAAATTAATGACATTTGTAAAGCAAGTTACTTTGCTATTTAAATATAAGCACAAATAAGTAAAAATGACCAATTTAAGTAGTAAAAATTGTCAGGTTTACATAAAGTTAATTTTATTGTGGTCAAAATTGAACATACATAACTATGCAAATGTTAATGTCATTTTCCACACATCTTTCTTTAAATTTGGTGAATTATTAGTGAATTATGATTATTCTAATATTTGTCATCATTATCTCTCTCTAATTTCTGGTAACTACCTTCCTAATGTATTATTTGTATTTTGAGAAAATAGAAGGTCCAAAAAACTCAAAAGATAACCAGATAGCATTAGAGTAAGTTCAGTGACCTATGAGTACAATGTTTTTCTGTGTTGGGAGATTAGGAACTTATAAGATTACCCTAAGAGATCATTAGATGTGAGCATATAAAACTGCTCTATGTTTCTAAAGGTATCGACTAGTTGGAAGGGAAAACTATAATTCTTTGGTCAGGCACAACAATTAAAAAATAAAAATGCAATACTAATTGTAAACTCATGAAAGATTTTTAAAAATGTGCTACTAAAACAAACAAACTTTAAATGAGTAGTTGTGATGAAAAATGAAAGTACAACAATGAGTTTATAATGTACTCACTCTACAAGAATCACCTTATAAAACAGCACTTCCTTTTTAGATGATGTTCCTCCAACTTCCCCTGGAATCTGAAACTCTCACATTGTTTCTTCTGCTATGACCAGTGTTGCTGAGATGTTTCTACTTAGTGTGGCTTATATACACTGAGAAAAGTCATGTCTGCCTTGGAAAGTTTCCCATTCTGCACATTATGTAGGATCATGTAGTTGGAAAGCATTTTGCTTTCATAGTCCTTGGGGATCCCTAGACTTTCACTTCTCTTGAATTGGATACAAGATCTCAATAATAAAGAAGAAGTATTTCTTCACTATTACAAATATTTTGTAAATATGAGTTAATATTCTGTATGTGTTATGATAGTTCACAAGTTAAAAGATGAAGCACATGGGACAGTGACATTCCATAATTGCTAAAGTCACTTTGTGCTAAGCCTGATGACCTGAGTTAATCTTTGGTGTCCAGAGGGTAGAGGGATAGAACCCACTCACTCAGCTTCTGAACTCCACACATGTGCTGTTTCACGGGTGCAAGTACATAAGTAGACATGGCTACATTCATATACATACAACCATGTGAATAAATATAATAATTATTTGAAAAAGAGAGGAAACGTTTATAGTTTTATAGTTCACATGTCCATTTAGACAATTGTCTCCACATCTGGAAATACCAATAAAGACATGTATTTCTTTTGCACTCTCTTTTGAGAGTTTATTATCAACCCCTATGGCACCTTGAATCAGGCAAACAATCTTATTTTAGATTGTGCAATTTACCTTTTTGCAAATTCATTTCATTATATTTACTTAAAGTGACATCGTTATGTTTTCATAGACACATATATAGTGAAACTGATTTATGTAGAAACTGTGTATTCCAAAATCATTTAAAATCTCCTTTTGACTTTTCATCCCATAATTCTACTTCATTAATATAATTTTCATTTCATACAGTTTTAAAACTAATTTATATTCAACTCTGCATGTAGTCTTGTAGAGAAACATTATTATATATGAAAAGTAGTTTTATTAACAAAGTAATTATAGACCCCAAATGTGCTCCTAATCTTTTATATAATAAATCTCTTATTATAAGTATTTTCCCAAAGCATATTAACTACACTCTGTTATATATTTGTTATAGTCATAATGACCTCCAAACCCTTACATATAATCCTTCATGTTCTCCTTCAATTCCATGACTTTTTTTTTCTCATTAATTGTTAGTGCATGCATATATCCATTTGTAATCCCAAATTAATTTTCTCAGTCTGTATAATACTACCTGTATGTATGTTTTCTGACTTTTGGTCACTGTGCAACCAATTGATGTTCTCTTCTCTGGGATGAGGTTAAATATCTCTCAATCCCAGCTTTACTCAGTTGTATACACATATACATATACATATACATCATATACATATACATATATGTATGCCCATATATATTTAATGTGTGTGTGTGTGTGTGTGTGTGTGTGTGTGTGTGTGTGTGTAGGGTTGAGGTCTCATATGCTTTTCCCCATTAACTTTGACCTCTATTATTGTAGCCTTTGTTCATTTTATCTCTGAGCAGTCATGGTGGAAAGACTTTAAAGATGTAGATTTTGATATTAGTAGGAGACACAATCTCATAGCAAAGTCCATGATTCCCTGACTCTCACAATATTAATGTGTCCTCTTTTGTAATGATCACTGAGCCTTAGATGTGGGAGTGCTTTGTAAGGTATCCATTGGGACTGGGCTCTTGTTTTTTATGTGAAGTGCTTGGCACTGCCCATGTAGCATGACTGATGAGCATTAGAAGGTGCTCCTGACCTTTTTTACACAAGCAATGTGAAAGTTGTGAGAATCAAAGCCTAAATGATTTTTCCAACCCGAACAGCACAAAGAGAATGAAACAGTGAGGTTGTAAAGGAAGATTTCATGTGAGAAAATGAGTAGAAAGCAAAATAACTAAAATACAATCAAGCTTTGGATCTAAGCAATCCATATGTGCATCCTATAATTTCTTTTCTACCAGAGCCAATTCTCTCTTAGCCTCAGCTAATCATTTTCTTGGATTACTATTAAGCCAGAATGTAGAAATCACTAAGATGTCCTTACACTTAAGAATGGATAAGGAAATGTACATTTCACAATGAAATATTATTCAGATGTTAAAATTAATGACTTCCTGAAATTTGAAGACAAATGGATGGAATTAGAAAAATATCATCACAATTGAGGTAACCTTGACACAGAAAGATAAACATGGTATGAATTCCTTTACAACTGCATACTAACTGTGAAGGAAAGGATAACCATGTGACAATTCAAAGACCCAGAAAGGCTAAGTAATTATGAGGGTCCAAAACAGGGAATGAATTAATCTCTCAGGAAAGGGGAAATAGAACAGTTATCCTGGATAGACTGTGGGCAGATATAGACAGGAACTTGAGGGATCTGGTAGAGGAGGGTGTAGAGGAGAGAGTACTTGAAAGAGATGACTGGAAAGAGAGAGCTTTTCAGGGACAGGTAGAAAGCTGATGCAAGGGAAACTCCCATGAATCTACAAGGGTAACCCCAGCTAAGATTCCTAGCAATAGTGGATATGTAGCCTGAACTTGCCATCTCCTGTTATCAGATTGGTTACTACCACAATAATCATCAGAGAGCCTTTATCCAGCAAGCGATGGAAACAGATACAGAGACCTACAGCCAAACATAAGGCCAAGCTCAGAGAGGGATAAAGGATCATAGGAGCCAGAGGGATCAAGAATATCACAATCAAACCCACAGAAACAACTAATCTGATTCTTAGGAATTCATAGAGTTTGGACCAACAATCAAGGAGCCCTTGTTGGGACCTACTTAAGTCTTTTACAAATATGTGACAGTTGTATATCTTGGTCTATTTATGGAACTCCTATCAATGGGAGCAAGAGCTGCCCCTAATGCTTTTGATGGATCTTGTGAAACTTTTTTTTACTGGATCACCTTGCCCAGCCTAAATACAAGGAGAGTTGCTTAGTCTTACTGCAATTTGAATTGCCATGCTTTGGTGATACCAAAGGGAAGCCTGATCCTATCTGAACAGAAACAGAGGAGGAGTGGATTCAGAGGGGAGGTGGGGGAGGGAATGTGAGAAGAGGAGGGAGAGGAAACTGGTTGGGATACAAAATAAAAATAAATAAAAAGAGTTTGTAATTGATCTCTCCTGATTTGTACTTTCTGTGGTTGAGTTTTCTGTAAACCTATCTTATATCCTAGATAATTGATAGAATCTCCTCTCTGTATTTTTTGAAGAACAATTTGTAATCCCCAACAAGGAAAATTCTCTTTATTTTACCAAATATTTTTTCCTAAGGAAATGGACCCTGAATCAGCCAGTAAAATACCATCCATATAATGATAAATTGTAGAAAGAGGAAACTGTTTATGAATTATTTTTAATGGCTGATGTATTAAAAATTGACACAAAGTGGGACTGTTTAACATTCCCTGTGGAAGAACGTTCTATTTGTAATTTTAAGAGGTTGAATATTGTTATAAGTAGGTACTATGAAGTCAAACTTTTCTTTCTCCTCTTCTTGTAAATGTACAGTATAAAAACAGACTTTTAAATCAGTTACTACAGTAGACCATTTTTAGGTAATAAAAAAGGCAAGGGAATTCTAGGTTGTAAGTGCATTGGCTGAATAACCTTATTTATGGCTCTTAACTCTCCATCTGTTAACACTCTCCATTTTCCAGTTTTTTTCTAGTAAAATTAAAGGAGAATTCCAAGGCGTTGTTTATTCTACAATATATTGTATTGAGATTTAGCTGTTCCTATACTAGCTGTTCTGTGTCTGTACCTTTTCTGATGTCAAAGGCCATTGTTCCACCCAATGGGTTGTCAGTTATCCATTTTAAAGGCAGAGTGGTTGGTACCTTTGAATGACCAACAACTTTTGTATTCTGCTTATATACAATCTGAATGAAATGTGACTGTTCTTGATAATATCTTTTAATATTTTTCAGAAGCATTCTTTATGATTTATTTCCTGGGATTGGAGGAATGTTAATCTGTGTTTTTCATTGCTACAACAAATTATGTCCCCATAAATTTATGGCTATATTAGCAACAAATGTCTTTTACTTTCTTATTTGTCCTTCTGGCCCTATACACTAGACCTGTTTTGTACTTTGTTTTACTTGAGGTAAAGTTTCAATCCCTAGAAGTTGAATGTTTATCTCCTGAAGAGGCCACCTGAATGCCTAGATTTTGACAAAGTTATTGATAAATTTGCTCCAGTGTCTACTAAGCCTCCGATTTCAATGTCACTTATTTGTATTTTTTATTTTTGGTGTCTGATCATTTATAGCAGTTTGCCAAAATATTTGTTTTCTGTTATCTCCTTAATTTTTTGTTTCATCTACTGAAGTTTGTTCTGTCCTTGATTACATTCAGAGCAGTATGATTTTTAATAACAGGTATTAAATCTTTATTGTTCTGTAGATGAGTTTCTCCAATGCTGGCACAGAATGATTGAATCAAATTTGATATTGAAGCCTCCAGAAGTCCCCTGAGGGTTTTTCTTGACAGCAAAAAAGTTACCTTACCTATCCCTTATTGATCTGCATTTCTTAGTCTAATACTGGAGTTGCTGTGCCTTCTGCATACTCCAGAAGGCTGGAGACTTCTGTCTGGATTGTCTCTGAAAAAAACCTTGTTTCTAGGAACACTTTGCCTACAACCCATTTTCAAATGACCTTGTTTACCACAAATAAAATATCTGACATTTTGATTTTCCTTAAAACTTTTAGAAATTACTTTTCCTATCAGAGTAGCATCATGAATGTCACATTCAATATCAACTGTATTTTTAATCCATTCATCTATTTGTGCCAATCTTTCATTTTCAGGCCTAATAACACTTTTGCATTATAATTTTTAAAAGCCAAAAATTTGATTATTAATTTTCTGACTTCTGAATCTGATACTATTCTCTTTATAACTGATGTCAGCCTTTGCAAAAAATCAGTGAAGGTTTCTTTTGAGATTTTTGTAATTGTAGTAAATGACGCAGACCTCTTTCCTGATTCTTCATCTTTGTGCCAAGCATTTAAAGCTTCTAAACAACATTGCTTTATGATTTGACCTTCAAATTAAAAACTCAGCACATTGACCTTTGCCTAGAACTGGTCTTGGGAAATACTTATACTTGTAGCCCCATTTCCTTGTTCTATGGGCCTAGCTTCCTCTTTCCACCATTTTGGCTATTATAATTAAGGCGAAGCTTCCAATATTGATGTTGTCAAATCTTCCAGTCTTGGGGGATAATTCTATCTTGAGTTGTCCGTGTATTTAACATCTGCTTCATATAGGGTGAGTGCATACCATATGAAATGACTGCTTTCTTAAATATCCTCAAATTTAATATTTCTGTGGGATTCCATTTAACTTTTTTTTTTTTTTGAGACAGGATTTCTCTGTGTAGATTTGGAGCCTGTCCTGGAACTTGCTTTGTAGACCAGGCTGGCCTCGAACAAACAGAGATCTGTCTACCTCTGCCTCCCAAGTGCTGGGAATAAAGGCATGCTCCACCACCACCTGGCATTCCATTTAACTTATTGATAACTTTGTGGATGCCTACCATCTCCTGGTAGTTCTTATATAGTCACTGGATAAACTAAGGCTGGTTTTCTAACAGCCCTTGGCCATCCTCCTTCAGTTTCAAAATGTAGTGAGTGGTGCTTTAGTCTCTTGTCTAAATTCCTTTGTGTCAGAAAATATATTTTACATATTTTCATTTACAAGTCTTTCTAATGTTTGTATGTTTTCTATTCACTTTTCATATTTGGTGCAATAATCTACAAGGGCTATTAAGGATAATATATGAATTACCAGACTGATAGTAATTATAATCAGTATTATGTAAATCTCAGTTAAGTTATTTTTTCATTTTCTGTTTCTATTTTTAAGCCATCTAAAGTACCATTATGTAGGATCCTAATACCATACATTATAATATTTATCATCCTTAAAGTGGGAAAGATTTTTTCCTTTTAATATTACTCAACTCTCTCCTTGAGGACTTCCTAGTATTTTCACAGATATTATGTCTTCCCAGTTTGTCTGCTTCTGACACAATATCTTTGTCCATGTTGTCATGCCATGTCATTTTTATCTATACCTCAATCATTTGCTTTTACCAATAAAGACTCCAGAGCTAAATGCTGGGGTGAAAACCTGTTAGCTCACAGAGGCAGAGAAAGCACCTCCTATGCCTACATCCCAGAAAGAGAGTTTTTTTTTTTATAATGCTGTCTCAAACAAAACTTTTCAAAGTGAATGTCCCTCACTTCTACTTCCTGTGCATCTCTTTCTATCTGTTCTCATGACTCCATGTTTTTTTTACTCTATGGTTTTTTCCCTGTCAACTGGTTGCTTGCTCTGTCTTTTGACCTATGGGTTATCTTATTAAATCCTCTTTACAATATTCAAGCAGAAAGGTCTTGGATTAAAGGTGTGTGCTAGGGATAAGCCACACCACAATTAGAAACAGTTTTTTCCAGTACATAATGAAAAATTGGGGTTCACAGTATGATCAAATATCCTGCAACGTGTGTGTGTGTGTGTGTGTGTGTGTGTGTGTGTGTTCACCTGGTTTTCTTCATTTAGCATAAAGTTCTTGAATTCTGTCATGACATTGTATTTTTCTTAAAGAGAGTAAAGAGGCCAGGCAGTGGTGGCACACACTTTTAATCCCAGCACTTGGGAGGCAGAAGCAGGTGGATCTCTATGAGTTTGAGGCAAACCTGGTTGGTCTACAGAGCAAGTTCCAGTACAGACTCCAAAGCTACACAAAGAAAACCTGTCTCAAAAAGCTGAGAGAGAGAGAGAGAGAGAGAGAGAGAGAGAGAGAGATATTGAGAGAGAGTGAGAGAACATTCATTTAATCAAATTTTATATGGCCCTGGAAGCCTTTAGTAAAGAAGATCTGAAGACATGCAGAAGACTATGTATTCTCATGCTGGAACTCTGTGAAGAATGTACAGCATGTATGGATGTTACTAGATGGAAAAGTCTGGAATAGGATGAGGGACATGCCTTGCTTGTTAGATTTTTCTAAATTCTTCTCAGCCCATCTATTGAATAAAGGGAGTAAGGATAGACCCCTGCCATCAAAATTTTCTTCTTCCTGGATCATCAGCCATTTCTGTGAAGCACATTTACATTCTTTTGTTGCTTTGATGCCAGGCCATAATTTGCTCCTATACCTGCGGTGTATTGCATCATTAGCTCATTGAAAATATGGTCCAACTCTTCATATTTATTTTAACATAAAAGAATACTAGTTTGTACCTGAAAGAGTATTGAATCTCGTTTTAAAATTGAATTATAATGAAGATTTCAGTTTGCAGATTTAAATAACACCAGTGAAACACTGTGTTTGGGTAGGTGTAAGTCATAATATTGGAAGAAGAATAGGAAAAGAATGAAGAAGAGGGAATGATGAGGATAGTATGAAATCAAAGGAAAGTAAATGGGGTATGGATCTGGCATGAGAAAATGTAGAGGTCTCTGTCCCATAGGCTCACTCTCAGATGTAGGATGGAGGAGTTAAACATTCCAGTCTCATAAAGCCTGCGAGTACAGTTCATAACCTGAAGTCTGGTTAACATACAAATTAACGCCAATACTTCTCAAATTATTCTATGAAATAGAAACAGAAGGAACATTACCAATTCTTTTTTGTTTGTTTTGGGGTTTTTTAATTTTTTTTTTGATTCAGGTTTCTCTGTGTAGTCCTGGAACTCACTTTGTAAACCAGGCTGGACTTAATCTCAGAGATCAGTCCTCCTTTGCCTCCCAGTTGTTGGATTAAAGGTTTGCACCACCAACAACCAATTCTTCTTATGAGGCCACAGTTACTCTAATGTTTAAACTACATAAAAACCAAAAAAAAAAAAAGAATTACAGACCTATATCCTTATGAATATAGATACAAATTTTTCAATAAAATACTCCTAAACTAAATCTGAGATACATCAAAAAGCTCATTTACCATGATCAAGTAGGGTTCATCCCAATTATGCAGGGATGATGATTAAAACCATATGACAAATAAATCTAATCTACTATCTATACAAACTGAAGATATAAATCACATGATCATCTCATTACATGCAGAAAGAGGCCTTTGGAAAAATCTAACACCCCATTATTATAAATACCCTGAGGTTACAAGGCATAAAAGGGACATATTGTAACATAATTAAGGTGATTTACAGCAAGCCCACACCTTATATCAATATAAATGGTAAGAAATTCAAAGCATTTATACTAAATTTAGGAACATGACAGAGTTTTTCATCTCTCCATATCTATTCAATATAGTACTTTATGTCTTAGCTAGAACAAAAGAGGTCAAAGGAGTTAAATAGAAAGGCATCAAAGTATCTTTATTTGCAGATGATATGATGTTTAGTTTCACACATAAGTGAAACTAAAACTTCTGCCATGAAACTCCTACATCTGGTAAACACTTTCATTAAAGTAACAGGATACAAAATTAATACAAACCCAAAACAAAACAAAACAAAACAAAATTTGGTTTTCCTCTGTACAAATGCAAATGGCCTGAGAAAGAAATCAGGAAAATAATCCCTTTCACAATAGCCTCAAAAATATTTTGGGCTAATTCTAACCAAGCAAGTGAAAGATGTGTGTATGATAAAGATTTAAGCTATTGAAGAAAGAAGTTTTAAAAAAATATCAGAAAGTGGAAAGACCTCCTAAGCTCCTGGAGGTTTCAACATACCTTACGTCAAATTTTATTATAGAGCTGTAACAGTTAAAACAGCATAGTGTTGGTACAACAACAGATATGTTAATCAATGGAAACAGATTTAAGACACAGACATAAATCCACATACCTGTGAACACTTGAGTTTTGATAAAGAAGTAAGAAATACACATTGGAAAAAACCTGGCAGACTAGATAGTTGCATGGAGAAGAATGCAAATAGATTCACACAAATCTCAACTCCAAATAGATCAAAGACCACAACAAAAGACCAGATTCACTAAACCTGACCAAGGAGAAAGTGAGAAATAGCTTTGAACTCATTGAAACAGGAAAAGACTTTCTGAATAGAACACCAATAACTTGGTCAGTAAGAACAACAATTAGTAAATTGGACTTTGTGAAACTAAAAATCTTCTGTATGGCTAAGGACGTCATCATTTTAATAAAGCAGAAAGCTACAGAATGGGAAAATAATTTTCTCAACTACACATCAGACAGATAATTAATTTGCAAAATATATAGAGAATTAAATGAAACTGGACATTGAGAACACAAACAAAAAAATGGAAGAGAGGCACAGATCTAAACAGAGAGTTCCCCAAAAATGAAACATAAATGGCTGAGAAGCTCTTAAGAACAATACAACCATTACTAATCATGGAAATGTAAATAAAAACAACTTTGAGACTTCATCTTACAGCAGTTAAATAGTTAATAAAACAAATGACATCTCATGCTGAGGAAGATGTGGGGTTAGTTAAACACTAATCCATTGTTAGTGGCAATGCAAACTCGTACAGCCACTATGAATAACAGTCTGGTGGTTCCTCAGAAAGCTAGGAATGGATCTACCACAAGATACAACTTTAATACTTTTGGGCATATACTTCATCATGGTACGAAGATACGTGCTCAACCCTGTTCATTGCTACTCTATTCATAACAGTCAGAAACTAGAGACAACCTAGATTGCATCAATGGATGAATGGATAATAAAAATTTAGTACATTTATACAATGGAATCCTATTCAGTTCTTTAAAAATTGAAATCTTGAAATTTTCAGGTACATGGATGGAACTAGAATAATTATCCAGAATGAGCTAACCCAGACCCAAGAAGATAAATATAGTATATATTCACTTATACACATATGTTAGCTGTTAAGTCTTTGATAAGCAAGCTATAATCCATATAACCACATATTTTATGTATAGAGTAGAAGGATAGTGGTGGTGGTGGTGGTATCTCTCTAGGAGGAGGAAATATAATAAATATTTGTAAATACATAAAGGGAGGGACAGGAATGGCCAATTCAAGGCAGACTATTTCTAAGGTTATTGGTAACTATCCTCAAATTGAAGAAATGGTACTATTGTTGAAGACAACACCTACACAACCCATTAAACATAGAGAAATCCAGCTGTTATCTTCCTAGAGTCTTCACTCCTACAGACTAGTGTGCAAGGTATTGGGAAATACTCCTCTTCTAAATGAGAATGGAAACACCACCCAGCTACAAATTTCGATCTACTAGTGAGATGTACTAATGCAAAAGTGGCACAACACTTGTGGGTTTAGCCAACCAATATCTGATTGGAGCTAAGGTCCACTCCATGAGATGGAACCCATCACCAACACTGCTCAGGTGGCCAAGAATTTGAGACCACATAGACCAGAGTTTGAGGGGGAAAACAAAGTACTACTGCTCTTCTAAAGGAATGTGGCCATAAAATGATACCTAATGACATTCTGCTACACGATAAGTGCATTGTTCAGCCATAATCAAGGAAGCTTCTTGCAATAGATGACAAATAACACAGAGAACCACAGCTAGACAATGTGCAGACAGTGTAAGACTTTGAAACACTAGTTCTAAATGGGATGTTTTTATCAAACCCCACCCCTTAGTCTCAGAGATCTATGTAAAAGAGGAGCAGAAAGATTTTAAGAGCCAGAGAAGATAGATGCTACCAAGGAAACAGTGTCTTCTAGGAAAAACAGAAGGGCAATATGCTTATGAACTCATAGAGACTTGGTCTACATGTACAGGCCTACACAAGTTAAAGTCGGATAGACTTCCAATGCTGAAGGGGTAAGGAGAGACATGTTCCTAACCCTCACCAAAAATCAATCTCCTATTGGCATCAGCTTGCAAATGAAAATTTAGTTTACTCCAAAGGAGTCTCACTGAGTATATTAACCATACATAAGGGTAGGCCCAATGTCTAGTATTAGATGACCAACACAAAATGAACTCAGGATAGTTTTGTAGACTTTTTGTCTCATTTGGCTTTGTTTGGATATTTTTGTCTTACTGGTCTTTTGCTTGTAAACTGTAGTTTCCTATTTTGTGTTTTTATACGTGTTTATGTGTTTCTTTAGCATCTTCCTTTTTTTCTATCTTTTATATTTTGTTTCTCTTTTTTGTCTGTTGTTTGTTTTTCTGAGAGAAAAAGAACGGAGGTAGTAGTGGATTGGTGGGTATGTGAGTAGGCTATGGCAGTTGTTTGTGTAGGAAAAATCATGATTAGAACAAATTGCATGATAAATATTGAATAAAAAGAAGAAAAACAAGCAAGCAAACAAACAAATATTTTACCCTTGATTTCTCTGTGCATTCCTATAGTTCTTTCATTCCAACTTCCTGCTGGTAAGACTATCACCACCTTCTGTTCCTTCAAGTGTATTTTCTTCTACAGATATTTTTTAGAGAAAAATAACTGTATTTCTCAATATCCTATGTAATAATCACCTTCAATTTTATTTTTATTGACATTATTGCAAAATTTGTTATTATTTATCATTTCTTTATTACCACCTTTCTGACATTTTCCTTCTTGATATTTTTAAGTTTTGTGTCTCTTTTCTGTCACTAACAAAAAATTATATTTCCTCTGATTGTGGGCAGAATTATGTTAATTTTTAGTGAGTCAACCTTAATATTTATTAGCAAAACCTTATATTTATTAGCAAAACCTACGAAGTCAACCTTAATATTGATTAGCAAAACCTACAAAGGCTCCCTAACTGTTGGTTTAGAGTCCATGAGCTCCCACAAGTTCGGGTCAGTTGTCTCTGTGGGTTTCTCCATCATGAACTTGACCTCCCCACCAACTTGTTCATATAGTCCCTCCTTTATCTCTTCAATTGGACTCCTGGAGTTCAGTCCAGTGCTTGGCTATGGATCTTGGCAGAAACAGCATTTTTATTTGGGTCAGATACTGTTTTTCCAAACAAGTAGCTATTAATTTCATGTGTTTACTTTCAAGTAATTCTTTAACCTATTCCTTCCTCTGGATTTCCATAGTTAATTTTTGATTCTCTTTTCCATGTTTCCTTAATTGACATGTGTGAATGATATTACTGTCTCCTTCTTTTCTCATGTTTAAGTCATTGTCATTTTATATGATGCTTATGGATCTGTCTATCTAAAGATCAAGGCTGTCAATGTAATTTTCGTACCTAATCTTTGGGTGCAACAATAAACGTTTTGAAGCTCCTCAGCATATTGTAAAAAAAAAAAAACTTTGATGAAATAACAAATAGGCTATTTTCAAGGCCTATTTATACAGTGATTAAAGGAAATGTATTTAAAATATGAATAACTAAATTTTCTAATTGATTTTTACATAAATAATATTAACAAAATAGGAAACTGAGAAATATTAGCTGGGGTTATCCTTGTAGATTCCTGGGAATTTTCCTTGTACCAGGTTCCTACCTGATCCTGAAATGACCCCATTTCCAGTTGTCTCTTCCAGTATTCTTCCCAATCCCACTCCACCTGATCCCTCATGTTCCCTATCCCCACCTGCCCCTAGTCCACTCATGAAATTTCTTCTATTTCTTGTAGACAGAGGCTTTTCTGTCCCACCTGGTCCTGCAGCTTTTTTTAAAATAATCACTCAGAAGCTTAATATTAATTACAAACTGTGTGGCCTATTGCTCAGGCTTATTATTAACTAGCTCTTACAACTTAAATTAACCCATGTCTATTCTGTTTTTCCAGGTGTCTTGTGGTTTTACCTGTGTTCTAATACATCTTGCTTCTCTGGCGGCAGGCTGGAATATGTTCCCGACTCCTCCCTTCTTCCTGTCCTGGTGCTTGGATTTTCTTCCTGCCTCTTTTCTGCCTTGCTATAGGCCAAAGCAGCTTCTTTATTAGCAAATAGTAATAAAACATATTGACAATGTACAGAAAAACATCCTGTAGCAATTTATCCTTCTCAGAGAGATCTGAGTGTATCCCTTGAGCCCTCCTTTTAACCTAGCCTCTGGGTCTGTGGATTGTATCATGATTATCCTTTACTTTGCAGCTATATCCACTTATAAGTGAGTTCACACCATGTTTATCTTTCTGGGTCTGGGTTACCTCACTCAGGATGATTTTTTTCTAGTTCCATCAATTTGTTTTTTAATTTTATGATGTCAGGTTTTAACAACTGATTAATACTCTTCGTGTAAATATATCACATTTTCTTTATCCATTCTTTGATAGAGAACATCTAGGTTGTTTTCAGATTCTGCATATTACAAATAAACCTGCTATGAACATAATTGAGCAAGTGTCCTTGTGATATGATTGAGCATCTTTGGGTATGTGCCCCAAAGTGGTATAGCTGGGTGCTGAGGTAGATTGATTCTCAATTTTGTGAGGAGCACCATATTGTTTTCCATAGTGGCTGTTCATGTTTGTACTCCCACCAGTAATGGAGCAGCATTCCAATTGCTAGGCAGCATGAGCTGTCATTTGCATTATTTATCTTAGCCATTCTGACAGTTTTAAGATGAAATCTGAAAGGGGTTTTAATTTGCATTTCTCTGTTGGCTAAAATGTTGAGTATTTCTTTAAATGTTTCTTGGCCATTTGAGATTCATCTGTTGAGAATTCTCTGTTTTGATCTCTACCTCAGTTTTTATTTGGATTATTATTTATTTTGATGTCTAGTTTCTTGAGTTCTTTATGTATTTTGACAATCAGCCCTCTGTCAAATGTGGGCACGGTGAAGATCTTTCTCTATTCTGCAGGCTACTGTTTTGCCTATTGACAGTGTCAGCCTTGGAATAAAAGCTTGGCTATGAAAGTGTATTTTATCCACCAAAATTACACAGTATAAAAACCAGGATGTTCAAGCTGGAACAGGCATCGAGTGGGAGAGCAATGAAAGAGATACCATGATGTAGAGGGAGAGACAATGGGGACAGGGAGAAACTGGGTGCTAGGGAAGTTCCCAGAAATCCCCAAGGAGCTTAGACTACTAGCAATAGTAGAGAGGGTACATGAACTGGCTTACTCCAGTAGTCAGATCAGTGAATACCCTAACTCATTATAGAGCCTTTCTCAAGTAACTGATGGAAGCAGATGTAGAGATCCACAACCAAATATCAGGCCGAGCTCCATGAGTCCAGTTGAAGAGAAAGAAGAGGGATTCTATGAGCAAGGGGCCTCAAGATCATGATGGGGAAACGTATAGAGAAAACCAAACCAAACTAGTGGGAACTCATGCAATTTAGATCAACAGCTGTGGAGTCGGCATGGGACTGGACGAGGCCCTCTTCATAGTGAGACAGTTGTGCAGCTTGATCTGCTTAAGAGATGCCCTGGAAGTAGGATCAGAATCCATCCCTGGTGCATGAGCAGGCTTTTTGGAGCCCACTACCTATGGTGGGACACTTTGCACAGCCCTGAGGGAGATTAAAACTGCCTGTACTAAATGTACTTCCCCATTGGAGGCCTTACTTTCTTGTAGGAGAGAATGGGAGGTGGCATGGGACGGGGAGGATGGAGGGGCAGGAGGAGGGAAGAGGGGGATTTTTGTTTGGTATGCAAAATGAATAAAATTTTTTTCTTAATAAAAAAAACCATGCCTAATAAAACATGACCCACCCCCTAACAAAAAATAAGAGATGGTCTTTGACTTTTAAATTAAAATACTGTGAAACATTTTGGAAAAGAAAATCATCCTTCTGTCAATTCACAGGAGTTAACTATGCCTGATAAGTAGAGCACACATGGCCCAGAGCTGTGGGAAGGGTCCCACAGCTATTTTAGAGAGAATTATGGTAACTCACATGAGAATTACAGACAGAAGCAGACAGTTATTCATAGGCAATGGTCTTATAAGTCTTGCTTATCGAAATTCCTCCATCACATTGTTATTTGTCTGCTGGGTCAACCTTATGAATATCAGCTGTTATCTATTGTGTATTCTTGTTGACCTTGACAATAATTCTAGGTATACTATGAAATAATCACTTTAAATCTTATTTTTATTGACATCATTGCAGACAGAATTGAGGTTCTTTTTTTTTGAGATGAGGATTGAACCCAGGGCCTTGTGCTTGCTATGCAAGCTCTCTTCTGCTGAGCTAAATCCCCAACCCAGAATTGATGTTCTTTATCATTGCCTTGTTCCTATACTTATCTACCTATCAGTTTTTGGCATCTATTATTGGGTGTCTCTCTTTCATTATCACAGAAATTCTATTTCCTCAAATTACAAAAAGAAGCATGCTATATTTTCAGTGAAACAACATTAATTTTATATCTGGATCAGGTATTATTTTTTCTAAGCTAAGTATATGCATTCCACTCTCAATTTTTCTTTCTCCATGTCGTATTTTCTTAACTGACCTGTATGAATGATACCATTATCTCCTTTTTTCTCCTGTTTAATTCATTTTATTTGATACTTATAGATCTGTCTATCTAAAGGTACAGGCTGTCAATATGACTTTGTTAGCTAATCCTCGGATGCATCTATCAACTTTTTGAAATGTGAAGCATATTGTATAAAATTTTGATAAAACAGTATACTATTAAAAGTCTATTACTATTTTGATCATAGGAAATGTATCTAGTACATGAATTAATAAATTTTCCAATTGAGTTCTAGATTAATAATATTAATATTAAAGAACAGGAAATATTGAGAAATTATTTCCTCAAGTTGTCTTGAATGGAAAATAAAATTTATGACCGATAAGAGATTGGATTTTTTTTCATCTGATTTAGATCTATGTTTTCTAATGCCCAGATCTGGAATATTTCAAATATGTGTTTGTAGCTAATATTCAGTATACATAGTTAACACAAATCCTTCAAATTTGAGTCTGATTGTTTAGTTACTTTTCTATTGCTATGACAACATATCATGATGAAAGCAACTTATAAAAGAAAGCATTTAATGGGGGCTCATGTTTCAAGAGGCCTATAGTCCATGGCCATCATGGCAAGGAGCAGAGCAGCAGGCAGCAGGCAGGCATGACATTTTAGCAGTAGCCAAGAGCTCATATCTTATCTACCAACATGAGTAAGGGAGGGAGAAAGAGAGAGAGGGGGAGAAGGAGAGAGAGAGGGAGGAGAGAGAGAGAGAGAGAGAGAGAGAGAGAGAGAGAGGGAGGGAGGAGGGAGGGGGGAGGGAGGGAGAGAGAGAGAGAGAGAGAGAGAGAGAGAGAGAGAGAGAGAGAGAGAGAGAGAGAGAGGTGATAACTGGGAGTGTATGGACTTTTGAAAGTTCAAAGCCCACCTCAAATTGACACACCTTCTATAACAAAGCCACACCAAATACTCTTCAAACAATTCAACCAACTGCAGGACAACTATTTAAATACATGAGCTTGTGGGAACTATTCTTATTAAACAAACACATTCCACCCCCAGACTCCCATAGGTTGTAGCGATATCATAATTCCAATGCATTGAGTCCAACCACAAAAGTCCCTGTTTTCTTTCACAGTCTCAGCACAGTTGAAAAACACAGTCTCTTCTGCACTCAACGCAGTGTTTTGACTGTAACCCTCTCTAAAAGGGTCACAATTAAAGCTGGTGGTAGATCTATTCCCAATTTCCTGAGAAACCATCCTATTGATTTCCAAAGTTGCTTTTTTAAGTTTGTACTCCCACCAGGAGTAGAATGTCCCACTTGCTCCATATTATCTCCAGCATGAGCTTCCACTTGTGTTTTTGATCACAGGCTTTCTGACAGGTGTAAGATGGAATCTCAAAGTCATTTTGATTTGCATTTTCTTGATGGCTAAGTATGTTGAACATTTCTTTAAGTGTTTCTTAGCCCTTTTGGTTTTCTCTGTTGAGAATTCACTGTTTAGATCTGCATCCCATTTTTAAATAGTATTATTTGTTTTGTTGGATTCTAGAAGACCCAGCTCTACCACTTCTGGACACATACCCAAAGATGTTCTATTCCATTACAAGTATGCTTCCTCAACTCTGTTCACATCATCTTTATTCAAAAGAGCCAACACTGTAAACAACCTAGATGTTCCTCAACCTAAGAATGATTAAAGAAAATTTGGTTCATATATACAATGGAGTATTATTCAGCTACTAAAAACAATGACATCATTTAATGTACAAGCGAATGAATGAAACTTGAAAAAACTCATCCTGAGTGAGGTAACCCAGACCCAAAAAGACAGACATGAGTGTTCTGTGATGGAAGTCTAACAGAATTGCCATCAAAGAGACTAGAGAAACTTCATACAGCAACTGATGGGAGCAGGTGCAGAGTCCCACAAACAAATATTCGGCAAAGCTTGAAGAGTCCTGCATATGGTTGGGGGGAGGAAAGATAAGAGTAACTAGAGGGCACAGGGACACTACAAGAACACCACCTACAGAATCATGTGACTGGAACTCATGAGGGCTCTGGGAGATCAGGGGGCCTATAGCAGTCTGACCTAGGTCTTCTACATATATGTTATGGCTGAGTAGCTAGGGAATCCTAAAGTGGGAGTGGGGGCTGTATCTGACTGTTTTGCCTGTTTGTGGGATCCTTTTCTTCCTACAGGGCCTACCTTGTGCAGCTTTGATATGATGGTATATGTCTGGTATTGTTGTAGCCAATATGTCATGTTTAATTAATGTCCCTGGGACACATGCTCTTTTCTGAGGGGAGATAGAGGGGGTGGATCTGAGGTAAAGAGGAGGTAGGAAGAGAGACTAGGGGAAGGGAGGGTGGGGAAATTGCAGTCAGGATGTAGTATATGTGAGAAAAATAAAAAATACAACAATAATAAAAGAAAAAAAATAATCTTGAGGGAGTTGATTTTCTTCCTCTAACATGTAGATTTTGTGCATTGAATTGGGGTCATTAGGCTTGGCAGCAAGCTCCTTTACCTGATAAGTTGTTCCACCGGCTTCCACTGTACTTCTTCTTGATACACCAATTGTATGGAAACAATTTCACTGAATTGCTAAAAGTTAATTAAAATCATCTTCTTAGAAATCACTTGGGCAATAAAAACTCATTTTCCACTCTAATTATAGTTTATCAAAAAGTCCTAATGGTGTTCTATTTTTATAATATTCCTATGTGCAGGTGAAAGTAACTTGTTTGTAGGTTTGAAATCCGTGTTACTTTATAAGTAAGGAAGAGGGGCAGAGTAAAGACATGCAAGATTTATTTAACAGTGAAAAGCATTGTGAAATGTAATCTAGTGGGCCTGGCAGAGTCAATGCAGTCATGATTCCAAGGCTGCCTACTGTGGGCCCCTTATAGATAACTGATAATAGTCAGTCATAGATCAGAGTGTGATGTATGCTGTGCTCACCTTCTTACAGAACTGTAAACTCCTGATGATTCTGAGGAAGGCCAGACATTTTCTTCCTCTGTAACCCACTGAAGAGCTCACAATTCCCCACGGATGGTTCCAGACCAATGGACAGACACATGACTCTTGTAATCCAAGTGGGCCACAAAGTAAAAACAAAACAAAACCATACAAAAAGAACATAAATGTAGAAAGGGACAAGTGTGCATGTGGCTGGGGTAGTGGAAAATAGGAGTGGGAGGGAAATAATGGTCAGGGACATTAGTCAAATGCAATCAGCTTATTGCAGATATTGTCAAAGAACAAATTTCAGAAAAGGAAAAATGGTGACTTTAAATTTTGGATAGTGAAATCTATCTGAGAAAATATTTAAAAAAAAAAGGTATCAAAACATCCTAATATATTTTGCATATGCTCAAGGTGTATAGTGAGCCTTGCTTATACCTAATTTGATTTCAGGAAAACATGATACAGGTATGTGCATGGTTTTTATTAGTTTATGTTATAAGAACATCTTTATTAGAATACACATACAGATTGATTGCAACTATACTTCATGAACTATTAGGACAGGTTATTCACAAAATTATGATGTATATATCTTTTCAGGGATACACTGGATATCGAACTATTGTAAATGTGTATACATATAGTTTTATCCAGCAAATGGCATACATTATCAATGGTAACTAACATGAACAATCTCACTCTCTCGATGTAAATATATGTATATTAATATACCTATTATATATGTAATGTTTTCAAAAGCATAAAAAATTTTAAAACACTGTCCTACTTTCATAATATAAAGTAAAATTAAGGTCATAAAAATAATTTGTGGACTGAGAGAAGTGTATTATAATAAATATTATGAAAGATGCCATTTTAGTTATAGAGTGAAAAAGGTGAAAAGGATTTCATTTGAATAGGTACAAATTGGCACATGACACAGAATATGTCAATATGAGGCAACTAGTATTATCATTTGATTTGAAAGTCATTTTGTTCTGTAAGAGAATGTAGACCTCAAAAATATATTCAGTATCTCCGGTAGTGAAGTTATAATCAGGGTTGGAATATAATGATACGTTTTTAAATGATAATTTTGACGAGTAATTCATTGAAAACTTTGCAAATAATAATCCTGTTAAAACGACTTACACAGTGTTGTGACCATGGGTAATGATTAGTAAATTTTAGTGATTGTTATTTTATAACATTATCTTCATCCTCTACACTTCAGACACAAATAGGTATATGATGCAGTTATTACTGGAAGTGGTAAAAAATATCTAAGTATTAGACTTTCAAATTATTTTCATAATAGTTGTTTTTATAACAATATATTCATGCAAATAATATCATGAAGTGAGTCATATATGCGATCTTTGTTACTGTAAAAATACAGTTAAAATAGTATACACACAATGAATTTTCTGATTAGGTGTCTAAAATTTATCTCCAAATTTACCCATGATTTCTCAGCTTTTTTATGGCATTTTTAATATCCTTATTTCTCAGTGTATAGATGGCTGAATTCAGGAGAGGTGTGATGACTGTATAAAACACAGCAAGAAACTTGTTGACCCAAGTGATATTGACTGGCCACAGATAGATGAAAATGCAGGGCCCAAAAAACAGCACAACCACTATGATGTGGGATGTACAGGTAGAGAGTGCCTTTGATGAGCCGTCTTTAGAGTGGAGCTGAACAGTTAACAGAATGTAAGTGTAAGATATCAGCAAGAGAATGAAACAAGTTGTTGCTAAAACACCACTCTCAGCATTTATCTCGATTCCCAGAGTATCAGATTCTGTGAAGGCTAATTTCATCACCAAAGGAATATCACAGAAAAAACTGTCTACCACTCTAGGTCCACAGAAAGGTAGTTCCAAAATCAGGATCAGCTGACTCATGGCATGCACAAATCCAATGATCCATGATATTAAAACAAGCCAGATGCACTTCTGTCTGTCCATGATGCTGGTGTAGTGGAGTGGCCTGCAGATGACCATATATCATCATAGGCCATTGTTACAAGAAGTACCATCTCACCCCCTCCAAAGAAATGCACACAGAGGATCTGCCTATGCAGGCCCAAAGGAAATGGTTTTATTTTCCTTTACAAGGTCTGTGGTCAGTTTGGGAATAGTAAATAAAGAAAGGCAGAAGTCAACAAATCAGAGGTTAGCTAACAGAAAGTACATGGGAGAATGGAGATGATGATCAAAGATGATTAATATTACTACAAAGAGGTTGCCTATCACAGTCATCAGGTAGAGGGTGGCAAATGGCAGCAGGAGGAAGATCTGTATTTCTTTCAAAGTACAAAGTCCCTGAAAAATAAACTCAGACACAACAGACTGGTTTGCTTCTTTCATTTAGTACATTTAGTGCTCCAATGGGTTGAGAGAGACAGAGCCTAACTAAGAATTCCTGAAATAGAAACAATAACTTAATGTTTAGGGTCAAGTAAGCAGAAAAATATTCAAATTGAAATCTTAGCATTATATCCAACTTAAATTTTAAATAAATCTTTCTTGTATTTGTGCATATTTTATAATCAGAAAAGGATTCTATATGTAGAATGATGGGTTAAAATCTTTGCATATCCAAAATATAATATTTATAGGTATGGATATGAGTATATTGTTTATTAATATTAGTAGTACATATTTTATTTGTATTTTCCCAGCTTCTTTCTGCTCTTTCTGAATGGAATCAGAAATAATTTTCTTTAATGAATATAGAGATAAAGTTACAGCCCATTTACTTGACCATCATAATTCCAAAATGACAATCTATTGAAATATTTCCAACATAAACAGAAAATTCTCATTCACAAATCTACCATGGACTATGAACATATAGAATGAAAACAAGTTTACTAAAAAATATAAGAAAAAAATATTCATCAAATTAATTGTGAAGCCAGGTGCCTAAGACATATTGCCAATATTATGTCTTTCCTTGATTTCTGAATTATCCATTAGAGTGTATCTGTGAACAATCATATATTCATAGACAAAGAGAATATTACTTATTGTCCTATATTGACTGGCTTTCATTTCTAAATGGTGAGATTTCATATGCTATTCTGAATAATTGATAAGTGAAAGAAACTTTCCCTGCCTCTCTACCTTTTTTCTCCTTCCTTCTTTCCTTATATAAAATGTCATTTTCATATAACTTATATTGAATTGAAAATTTGCAGTGAACTATTATTAATTAAACCTCTAGCATTCTCAACTCCTTCCCATTCTTTTTACCTGATTCTCTACTCTATTGTCTGTAGAAAACAAATATTTAAAATGTTCTAAGATGATAAGCTAATTTTAGAGTAAAGTAAGTGGTTTTTAGCAGCATGCTTTTTCAACAGAAAGTCTTGTAACTTGTTATGTTACATAAAGAGTTTATTTATGTGAACATATAAAACTACTTAAAATTTCCAGAAGTCTCAAATGCTTTATGGATAGGTAAATTTATATGATGATTTTGGAAAATAGAACAATGAAAAATACAGATGCAGGATTCTCTGAAAATTCCTAGTGATAAAAACTGTGCTTCTAATGCAGAAAAAACTTTAAATGATTATTTGTGATGAAATATGACAGTACAGCAATCACTTTAGTATGTATTTACACTACAGGAATTACCTTGTCAACCAGGTCTTACCAAGTTGTTAATGCTTCCTCTAAATGCTGCTTGAATCTGAAACTGTGCCACATTGTAATAATGTGATTTCTGCTGTGTTGAATGTTGGCAAGAATTTCATCTCAGTGTGGCTTATATACACAAAGTCATGTGTGCTTTGGAAACTTTCCTGTTCTGTACATTAAATGGGTCCAAGTCCTTGGGGATCCCGAATTTAAGACATTTTTCAGCAATTCCCCATTTTCAATACTAGGTTCAAGTTAAGATTGTAAAATGCAAGAAAAAAGTTTAAACAAAATATAAAATATGTTGCCTTAGGTGTGGGAAAACAGAACTCTTGTATAAAGCTGTTGACAGTATACAGTAATATAGCACCTAAAAATGATGAAAGGTTTAACAAAACTTAAAAATAAAACTAAGCTATTTATCAAGGAATGCTGCATTCCCATGGTCTTTGATGTATTATTTATAGCATATATTATTTACTGAAGTGCTGAGGGACAGATGAACTAATAGAGAAAGTTATATGTCTATATCATAAATATATATGGTATATACATATATGCATGTTCATGTGCACATGTGTATGCACACACATACATATATTACTATGAATTATTATTAATATTGTGTTAATAACACAATGCTGTTATTTGTGGCAATGTGGATGAATGTTCAGGACATTCTGTCATAGAAGAATAAATGTTGCATAGTTTCTATATAAGTAAGGAATTTAAAACGAATAGGTGTCAATGGTATGATGTACATACTTTAATCTTCCAAATTCTGCAAAATGAAACACATCCATTTGCCAAATTTCATTTCTTTGTATACCCTTTGGATTGCTCCCTGCAGGTAATGGAGTTTGGTTATAGATAGAACAAGTAGGACATTTTTTCACAATAACCTTAGCCTGTTGTAAAGTGATGGAAAAATCCTTCTTCAAACCTTTGCTATTTACATGGTATTTCTTATGACATTCTGAGGCTTCTAGCACATTACCTATTAGTAACTGATCAATCTCATCATTACCTTGTGCTAGAGGTCCTGGCAGACCTGTATGTGTTATATATATAAATATATATACATATATATATGATGTTCCCTTTTTCTGATGATTTCCTGCAATTGTGTGAATAATGAAGTTAATTCTGTATTATCAGGAATAAATTCAGCAGTTTTAATATGTAAAACAACTCTCTCTGCATATTGAGAGTAAGTGACTATATTGAGGGGCTCTGTGAAGTCCATCAGTACCATAAGAATGGCATACAGTTCTGCCTTTTTTTACAGAGCTGTATGGAATTTGTACCACTTTACTTAAGTCTCCTGATTTATATCCTGCTTTCCCTTATTTATTTGCATCAGTATAGAATGTGAGGACTCCAGCAATTGGCTTTTGTTGTACAATGTGAGGAAGGACCCATTCAGTCTTTTTATGAATTCTATTCTCTTGCTTTTGCGATAGTGGTTGTTAATCTCTCCCAAAAAGTTACTGCAGGCTCTCTGCCAGTATTCATTATCTCTCCATAGTGATGAAATTTCCTCATTAGTTAACGGTACTACAATTTCTGATGGGTCCATTCCTGTCAACTGGTGGAGTCTTAATTTACCCTTTTGAATCAATCACAGATATTTTCTATATAAGTCTTTAATTTCTTTTTTGGTTTACGTGGTAGGAATATCCATTCCAATATAATATCTTCCCTCTGCATCAAAATACCTGTTGGGGAATGTCTGGAGGGGAATATGACAAGAATGCATTTAAGTTCTGGATCCACACGATCCACATGTGCTACTCAAATTGTCTCTTCTACTAGAGCCAATTCCTTCTCAGCTTCAGTTGATCATTCTCTTGGACTATTTAATTCTTTGTCCCCTTCTAGAGTATTAGCCAAATTTTTTAGTCCATCTTTGTGTATTCCCATGATACCTAGTAAGTTGGAAATGCTTCCTAATAACTTTTGAAAATCATTAAGATTCTTCAATCTATCTCTCCTTAGTTGTACCTTTTGGGGTCTAATTGTTTTTATAGCTCTATCTTATATCCTAAGTAATTAAAAGAATCTCCTCTTTGTATTTTTTTCAGGAGCAATTTGCAGTCCCCAGGGAGGCAAAACTTTTTTTTACTTCTTCAAACATGCTTTCTAATGTATCTAACTTTGGATCACCTAATAGGATATCATCCATATAGTGATAAATTATGGATTGTGGAAACTTTACACGAATTATCTCCAATGGTTTCTGCACAAAGTATTGGCACAAAGTAGGGCTGTTTAACATTCCCTGTGGGAGGACCTTCCATTGAAATCTCTTGACTGGCTGAATATTTTTATAATTAGGTACCGTGAAGGCAAAATTTTCTCTATCATTTTCTTGTAAGGGTATGGTAAAGCAACAGTCTTTTAAGTCAATAACTGCTATAAGCCATTCTTGGTTAGCAGAGAGGGCAAGGGCATCCCAGTCTGTAGAGAGCCCATTGGCTGAATTACTTTATTAATAGCTCTCAGATATGTCAGCATTCTCCAATTACCAGATTTTCTTAAAATGACAAATACAGGAGAATTCCAAGGGCTGGTAGATTCTTCAATGTGTTGAACATTTAACTGCTCTTGAACCAGCTGTTCTAAAGCTTGTAGCTTCTCTTTTGTCAAAGGCCATTTTCCAACCCAGGCAGGTTTGTTAGTTAGCCATTTTAAAGGTAAGGCAGTTGGTACTTCTGAGAGTTCAACAACAGTCATGTTCTGTTTGTGAACAACCTGAATGGTTAGTGACTGATTCTTATAGCATGTCATGATATTATTCCTAGAAACATGCATTGTTCTGTATTCCTTTTCTGAAAGTGTAGGAATTTTAATCTGGGTATTCCACTTTTGTAACAGATCTTGGCCCCAAAGATTTACTGCTACATTTGCTACATATGGCTTCAGACTTCCTCTTTGTCCTTCTGGCCCAATGCATTCAACCCATCTTGAACTCTGTTTTATCTGATATAGGGTGCCAATCCCTAAAAGTTGGACATCTACCTCTTGAAGAGGCCAATTCGGATGCCATGATTTTGGTGTAAATACAGTCACATCTGCACCTGTGTCTACCAGGCCCTCCAGAACCAGGCCATTAATTCAGATTCTCAGCTTTGGTCTTTGTTCATTTATGGAAGTCTGCCAAAATACTTGTTTTATAATGTTCTTTGTGACCTGTGATCCATCTATCAAAGCTGTTTTATCATCCATTGCAGTATCGGTTTTTCCATTAGGCATTGGTTTATTCAGTTGTCCTGGAGAGGAATTTCTTCCACAATGGCTGGGAATGTTTGTACTACATTTGATTTTGGGGCCTACAAGAGTCCCCCTGAGTCGTTTTCTGCCAGTAAAGGGTTGCCTTGTATATCTATTTTTGATCTGCACTCACTGGTCCAATGTCGTCCTTTGCCACATCTTCTACATAATCCAGGAGGTGGTTGGGGTCTCCTGTTTAGGCTATTCCTAGAAGGAGTATTACTTCTACGAGTACCCCATGTACAGTTTTTACTTATATGACCTGGTGTACTACATTTAAAACATTTGGTACTATGGGGCCTTCTTTCACCTCTGGAATTTGTCTCTCCTATCCAAGTTTCATTACTGTAGTTAAGAGACTGAACACCATTAGTATATTGAATCCATTCTTCCAAAGGAGCTGATCTGATCTTTAATGGTGTAAGTATTCTTTTGCATTCTGCATTAGCATTGTTGAATGCCAAGGACTGAGTTTATACTTTTTTTAATTCTTTATCTGACAGCTCTTGTTATAGCTGTGTTCAGTCTTTGTAAAAAATCAGTGAAGGGTTTGTGCGGTCCCTGAAATATCTTTGTGTATACCTCAGTTGGTTTTCCAGGTTCTGGAATTTTTTCCCAAGCATTTAGAGCTGCTGTATGGCATAGAGATATTGTATGCTCATCATAAGTGGCTTGTACATTCCTGTCAGTGAAACATCCCTCACCAAGTATTTGATCTTGGGAGATCAAAAAACCTCTGAGTATACCTTGTTGTTCTAAATTTTTTGCCTCCTCTCTCAACCAGTTTTCCCACTGTAACTGCTGGCTATATTCCAGAACAGCTGAAATTAACTGATGCCAGTCATCTGGAATGATTCTATGTGAGGTAGACCACGAATTTAACATCTGTTTTACATATGTGGAGTGTATCCCATATGTAACTACTGCTTCCTTTATATTTTTAAAGTCCCTTGTTTGAAATTGGTTGTAATGTATATGTCATTTATGGCTCGGGGTGTGTGTCATCTGCTGGCTTCTCATGGACAATAACAGGATAAGCCATTATATGAGAGCCATTTGGAGATGTTACAACCTCTATGGTCTTGACCTTCTGCTTATTAGTTCCCTTGTCATGTTTACCGAGAGTTTCTTCTAGGGCTTGCAAATGAGCACCTAGGGTCTGTTCTAGGGAGTGAATCTCCTCTCTTGCAAGGGACTCCAGATTTCACATGGAATCACTGAAGTTTTTATGTTCCTCAGAAACACATGATTCCATGGACCTTATCCTATCAATTAATGATAATCTTTCTTTCTTATATACTGTCTGAGTAGCCACCTCTTCACTCTGGAGAATTAGTGTTCTATCCATTAAATATTCATATTTATTATCAATAAAATCAATTTTGGGTACAAGCCTGTTTTGTAAATTCTGATTAGCAGATTCTAGAGAAAGAATCTTTTTCTGTAAGTCTTCACTGCTATTTTTGAAAGCCTGTAAATCCTGGTTAGCAGATTTCAGAGAGAGAATCTTTTTCTGTAAGCCTTCATTGCTATCTTTTAAAGCCTGTGTCAGTCCAAATAATGACTCATCTTTGATCCTAAACCAATGTTTGAACACTGTGTGAATTATTATGATGAATGCCAAAATGGTATAGGCCAGTTATGCCTTAGGAATGTCGTATATTTCCCGGAAGATGTCATTCATCCTACAGGCAAAAAGGTTTTTAAATTCTTGTGAGGTAATGTTGTCGGCCATATTACATGAATTACTAAAAATTTTTTAGTCAATTTTAAGGTGTAAAATTATCAAGTACCTTCACTTGAAACAATATGCTTACCTTTTGTGGTTTGGGGGCATGTAGTAGCACTTTTCAGCCAGCAGGTGGCGTTGGTACAGCTCCAATACAGGGCCTACTGGCGATCTTGGCTGGAGTGGAAGATGGTAGAAACCAGAGCCAGCATGCAGGAAGCAGGCCAGGGAGCAGGGGAGTGCCTCTTTCCCTGGCCTCGGGGCTCAGCTAGGGAATTGAGACCGGACTAGCTGCTCCCTTTTTCGGGAATGGAACCATGTAGGTGTTCCCTGGTCATATGGAACTTTGCAGGTGGGTTTAGGTACCTGACAGCCAGGGAGGAGAGATCTGGAGCTACCGAGGCCTTTGGAATTTGCCCCACATGAGTGCCAGATATTGGTGAAATTATTAAGGCCACTCCACTTAGTTAAAAGGAAGATTTATTTAGTGGGTAACTTTCAAAAAGGGAAAGATAGGTTGCAGGGTCTGGGGAAGGTGTATCACAATCCAGCGGTGTTCTTTGGAGCTCTGCCTGGTCCACCTCCACCATTCAGGGTCCCGAAACACAGACACCACTCACCCATCCAGATCTCGGGTCTCCCGGCTCCTCCCTTGGCCCCTCCTCGTAGGCGTGACAGTTGCCAGAGTCTCAATGGGGGTTGGAACTTCCAGATCCAAGCTGGAATGGCTACCCACTACAGATATTTGCTTAACTTTACATTTATATGGCTCAGTCAGTGTGTGTGTGTGTGTGTGTGTGTGTGTGTGTGTGTGTGTGTGTGTACTTTTTATTCATTAAACTTCCCAACTCTATTTTTTTACATGGTCTTTGATAATGTTGCACAATATATTTGATGATATTGATCCCATCAACTCTTCCAAGATGCATCCCTTTTCTTTACACATTCACCTTTGTGTCCTTTTTTTCTTTAATTTTATCAAATCTATTTGTGTTGCTCAAAAATTCTTGAATGTGTGGCTATCCTCTAAAACGTCCAGTGGCTACTTATGACCAAATAGGTCATAGGTCCTAAGAAAAATCTATTAATATATATTCCAGTATATGGTCACAGATTTAAACATTTTAATTATACCTATATATTTGTGTATATCTCAATCTTTTTTCTAAGAGGTATCTATTGGCAGTAGATGGAGATTAACACAGAGATCCATATCTGTCACTGTCCACAAAACTTAAGTCCCAGTGTATCAAGGACCTCAACATAAATCCAGCTACTCTGAACCTGCTAGAAGAGAAAGTAGGAAGCAGTCTTGAACTCATTGGCATAGGAGATCACTTCCTAAATATAATACTAGTAGCCCAGACACTGAGAGAAACAATCAATCAATGGACCTCTTGAAACTGAGAAGCTTTTGTAGAGCAAAGGATCCAGCTATACCACTCTTGGGCATATACCCAAGAAATGCTCAATCATACCACAAGAGCACTTGCTCAGCTATGTTCATACCAGCATCGTTTGTAATACCCAAAACCTGGAAACAACCTAGATGCCCTTGAACTGAAGAATGGATAAATAAATTGTGGCACATATACACAATGGAATACTACTCAGCAGAGAAAAACAATGACATCATGAGGTTTGCAGGCAAATGGATGGATCTAGAAAAAATCATCCTGAGTGAGGTAACCCAGACTCAGAAAGACAAATATGGTATGTGCTCACTCATAGGAGGATACTAGATGTGGAACAAGGATGACTGGACTGCTACTCACATCACTTGTGAGGCTACCTGGAAAACAGGATCCCAAGAAACACACAAGGATCTCCAAGGACGGAGAAATGGCTGAGATCTACATGAACAACCTGGACATGAATGGGAGCAGTAAAGGGTGAGGTTCGAGGGAAAGAGAGTGGGAGATCCCAGCTGGATCAAGAACAGAGAGGGAGAACAAGGAATGGGAGACCATGGTAGATGAAGACCACATGAGAAAAGAAACAAAGTGCTAAAGAGGCCCACAGAAATCCACAAAGATAACCCCACAAAAGACTGTTGGCAATGGTCGAGAGACAGCCGGGACTGACCTACTCTGGTGATGTGATGGCCAAACACCCTAGTAATTGTGCCAGAAGCCCCATCCAAGGACTGAGGAATCTGGATGCAGACATCCACAGCTAGGCCCTGGGTGGCACTCCGGGAGTCTAATTAGCGAGAAAGAGGAGGGTTTATATGAGGGAGAATTGTTGAGACCCAAGTTGGATAAAGCACAGGGACAAATTGCCAAACAAATGGAAACACATGAACTATGAACCAAAGGCTGGGGGGTCCCCAGCTGGATCAGGCCCTCTGAATATGTGAGACAGTTGATTGGCTTGATCTGTTTGGGAGGCATCTAGGCAGTGTTACCAGGTCCTGTGCTCATTGCATGTGTTGGCTGTTTGAAACCTTGAACTTATGCAGGGACGCTTGGCTCAATCTGGGAGGAGGGGACTGGACCTGCCTGGACTGAGTCTATCAGGTTGATCTCAGTCTTTGGGGGAGACTTTGCCCTGTAGGAGATAGGAATGGGGGCTGGGCTGGGGGGAAGAGGAGGGGGTGAGAAGGGGGAGAACAAGGGAATCTGTGGCTGATATGTAGAACTGAATGGTATTGTAAAATAAAATAAAAGGAAAAAATAACATTTAGTTTTATGTGTAAGTATGTTTGTGATAAGTCTTTGATCCACACACCAATTACACGTTTGAGATCTGGGCAGTGAATGGAGTGTCTAAATATAACCCTAGTCCGGACCAGTCAGTGTCTGTCACCGTGACAACCAACCAAGCAGCGCCATCACCCATTGCCTTGGTCCAGGTTAAAGAAGTCACCAGATACAGTGTAGCTCTGGCTTAGTTGGAACCAGATCGACCAAATGGAGTAATCTTAGAGTATGAAGTCAAGTATTATGAAAAGGACCAGAATGAACGAAAGCTATTGCATAGTGCGGATGGCTGCTCGGAACACAGATATCAAAGGCCTGAACCCTCTGACTTCCTACGTGTTCCATGTGCGAGCCAGGACTGCCGCTGGCTATGGAGAATTCAGCGAGCCCTTGGAGGTCACTACCAACACAGTGCCTTCCCGGATCATTGGAGACGGAGCCAACTCCATCGTCCTACTGGTGTCCATCTCTGGCAGTGTGGTGCTTGTGATCATTCTTATCGCGGCTTTCGTCATTAGTCATAGACGGAGTAAGTACAGCAAAGCGAAACAAGAAGCAGATGAAGAGAAACATATGAATCAAGGTGTTAGAACTTATGTGGATCCCTTTACCTATAGACCCCAACCAGGCAGTTCGAGAATTTGCAAAAGAAATCGATGCATCCTGCATTAAAATTGAAAAAGTCATAGGAGTTGGTTAATTACACAGTTTAGCAAGGAGTCCTTAAGGTGTTCTATTGTTACAGTATGACTATGGCCAGGTGAGGGCAAGCTGTCTATAGGCTTAAAATCACTTATAAAATAATGCTGAGAAAGAATGAGGAAGAGGTTAGAAAGAATGCAAAAACTGTGAAATGTAATCTTGTGGGTATTGTACAGCCAATGCATTCATGATCCCAAGCAAATGATCACACAAGAAAATCATCAACAGTCAAAGATCATAGAGTAGCTTTGTACTACTATATCTCCTTGCTGAATTGTGAGTTACTGATGATTCTGGGACAGAGCAAGGCATTATCTTCAGTTGAGACCCACTGATGAGGTCATAGTGCCTCAGGGATAGTTGGAAACAATGGACACACAGATGGCTATGGGTCATTTCAGTGGATCCCAAAGCAAAACAAAAATACATAAATGTAGAAAGGGACTTGTGTGTGTTTTTGTGCCTGGGGAAGGGGATAATAAGCGTGGGAGAGGAATAAGAGGTCATGAACTGAAACAGATGTAATATTGTCCAAGAACATATTTAATAAGTAATATGGTGACAAAATAGTTGAGAGGTAAATCTGTAAACACATTGGAGAAATTTTTTTTTCTGAAAAAGATACCAGAACCTACAATATGTACACATCAAAGTCTGTGGCCAGATATGAGTCATGGTTATCTAACTTATAATTTTGGGAAAATATAATTTTGGGAAAACATGATACAGATATTTGTGTGGTTTTGTTAGATAATTTATGTTTGACAACCTGTTTAACTTATTAGAATATAAATACAAGTTGATTTTAACCATTAGCTCATGAAATATCGGCATGATATTCAAGAAGCTCTCACTTTCATATCTATTTAGAAATAAATTAGACATCAAGCTATTGTAAAAAGTTATACCATATAGTTTTATCCAGTAAATGACTCACTACATTAAATGGTATATAACATGAATCATTATATATACCATATTATCAAGAGCATATAATGTTTAGCTAACTGGCCTTAGCAGTTATGTTATTCCATTATATAATATAAAATCATGATCATGCAAATAATTTGTGAATTGAGGAAAATATATTCAAATATTATAAACAGGTTATCCTTTCAGTTAAGCAATAAAATATAGGAAAATTCTGAATTCATATGAGTAGTTACAACTTGAAAACTGACAGATTATATCAATATAAGGCAACTAGCATTATAATATGATTATTTTAGCATTTTGATTTCTAAGTGGCTTCAGTCTTCACAAATATCTTAAATGTGCTCTGTTACAAAGATAGAATTATGATTGATGTATAATTTCATATTTCAAAAGATGGTAAAATTGAAAAGTAATTCAAATAGGATTTTGTTAATAACAATGTAATTAAAGTGACATGCATAATTTTGGGAATTCAGATGATGTGTAGTAACGTGATAATTATTTTTGTAACATTATTATCATCTTCTACTCTTCTCTCTATATATGTATTGAATAGCTATTACTCAAAGTGGGAAAACTATTAACATTATAATTTTGAATATATTTTTCTAATGGTTATTTTCAAAATTATGTGCTAATTACAACTCTGATTCCAGAAACAAGTAATTATACTTTTCAATTTCCACTAAAAAATTGTATAAAATGTTGTACACACAATGAATTTGCCAATAACATTAAGATGTCTAAAATTATTCAGGAACTCACATGTGATTTATCAGCTTCTTTATGGCATTTTTAATATCTCTATTTCTCAGTGTATAGATGGCTGGATTCAGGAGAGGTGTGATGACTGTACAAAACACAGCAAGAAACTTGTTGACCCAAGTGATGTAGACTGGCCACAGATAGATGAAAATGACAGGCCCAAAGAACAGCACAACCACTATGATGTGGGATGTACAGGTAGAGAGTGCCTTTGATGAGCCGTCTTTAGAGCGGAGTTGAACAGTTAACAGAATGTAAGTGTAAGATATCAGCAAGAGAATGAAACAAGCTGTTGCTAAAACACCACTCTCAGCATTTACCAAGATTCCCAGAGTACTAGTATCTGTGCAGGCTAATTTCATCACCAAAGGAATATCACAGAAAAAGCTGTCTATTACTCTAGGTCCACAGAAAGGTAGTTCCAAAATCAGGATCAGCTGACTAATGGAATGCACAAATCCAATGATCCATGATATCAAAATAAGCCAGATGCATTTCTGTCTGTCCATGATGCTGGTGTAGTGGAGTGGCCTGCAGATGGCCACATATCGGTCATAAGCCATCAATGCAAGAAGTATCATCTCACCCCCTGCAAATAAATGCACACCCTGGATCTGGCTCATGCACCCCCCAAAAGAAATTGTTTTAGTATCTGTTAGGAGGTCTGTGATCAGTTTGGGGGTAGTAACTGAGGAAAGGCAGAAGTCAATAAATGAGAGGTTAGCTAACAGAAAGTACATGGGAGAATGGAGATGATGATCAGTGATGATCAATATCACAACAAAGAGGTTGCCTATCACAGTCATCAGGTAGAGGGTAGAAAATAATAGTAAGAAGAAGATCTGTAGTTCTCTTGAGGTACAAAGTCCTTGTAAAATAAAGTCTGACACCACAGACTGGTTTGCTTCTTCCATTTAGTACACTGTGCTCCAATGGGTTGAGAGAGACAGAGCCTAACTAAGAATTCCTGAAATAGAAACAGTAACTTAATGTGCAGAGTCAAGTAAGCAAAAAGAATACAAATTACATCTTAGCATTGTATCCAGTCAAATGTAAAAGAACTTCCTTGAGTTTGTATATTCTTTCTAATTAGGAATTTTTTTTTTTTTTTTTTGATTTTTCGAGACAGGGTTTCTCTGTGTAGTTTTTGGTGCCTTTCCTGGAACTCACGTGGTAGCCCAGGCTGGCATCGAACTCACAGAGATCCGCCTGGCTCTGCCTCCCGAGTGCTGGGATTAAAGGCGTGCGCCACCACCACCTGGCTTTAATTAGGATTTTTTTTAAATATAGGCAAAATTTATTGTCAGTAGAAAATATTGTTTACATTTACCAGCCTTAAATCTAACTTTTTGGCATGGATTCAAAGGTAATTTTCTTTAATGAATATTAGAGTTATATTTATAGCCTCTCCACACTTGACTGTCATAATACCAGAATGACAATCCATTGACATAAATTAAATATAAATACCACGTTTCCAGGCACAAATCTATTTTGTATCAATTCTATTAAAGGAATGATAAAAATGAAAAAAAATCAAATAAATTGATAATCCATGTGCCGAAGATATGTTTTTAGCATTGTCATTCTTTAAAATTTGTACTTGTCCATTGGAGTGTATCTCTAAACAACCATGTATTACTAGGCCTGAATGATGTTACTAATTGCCATATACTTAGAGATTTTCAAATCTAAATGATGAGATTTCATATAATAATTTGAATAATGTATTCATGAAAGCTGCTTTCTCTGCCTCTCTACCTTTGTTTCATTTCTTCTTTTCTCCCTTTCTTGAATCTCTCTTTATTTATTTCTCATTTGTTTTCTTTCCTAATTGTAATATCTGTACTTTTTCTTACTATTTTTAGGTTTGAAATTGGAAGATTAAAATGTCAATAATCTGGGTGATATTTTAGGATTTCCTTGTTAAGTATTTGAAACATTATATATTAGTAATAATAATGTTTATTGATTTCCTTGTCAATAATCACTATGAAGTAGTAAAATTGTAGTGCAAAATGAGGTCTTGCTGTTCTGAATCCCCAATATCACTTCCAGATAATGAAATAAATGATAGGAATTTAGATTTGAGAATTCCAAGAAAATTAATGACATTTGTAAAGTAAGTTACTTTGCTATTTAAATATAAGTACAAATAAGTAAAATTGACCAATTTAAGTAGTAAAAATGGTCAGGTTTACATAAAATTAATTTTATTGTGGTCAAAATTGAACATACATAACTGTTCATATATTAGTGGCATTTTCCACACATCTTTCATTAAATTTGGTGAATTCTTAGTGAATTATGTTTATTCTAATGTGTGTCATTGTTATCGCTCTCTAATTTCTGGTATCTACTTCCATAATGTATTGTTTGTATCTTGAGAAAATAGAAGGTCCAAAATAAATCAAAAGATGACCAGATAGCATTAGAGTAAGTTCAGTGGCATGTGAGTAAAATGTATTTCTGTGTTGGGAGATTTGGAACTTATAAGATTACCCTAGGAGATCATTATATGTGAGCTCTATGTTTCTAAAGGTATCAAGAACTAGTTGGAAGGGAAAACTACAATACTTTGGTCAAACACAACAATTAAAAAATATAAATGCAATACTAATTGTAAACTCATGAAGGATTTTTTAAAATGTGCTATTAAAACAAACGAACTTTAAATGAGTAGTTGTGATGAAAAATGAAAGTACAACAATGAGTTTATGATGTACTCACTCTACAGGAATCACCTTATAAAACGGCACTTCCTTTTTAGATGATGTTCCTCCAACTTCCCCTGGAATCTGAAACTCTCACATTGTTTCTTCTGCTATCATTAGTTTTGCTGAGATGATTCTCCTTAGTGTGGCTTATATACACTGAGAAAAGTCATGTCTGCCTTGGAAAGTTTCCCATTCTGCACATTAAATAGGATCATGTAGTTGGAAAGCATTTTGCTTTCATAGTCCTTGGGGATCCCTAGACTTTCACTTCTCTTGAATTGGATCCAAGAGCTCAATAATAAAGAAAAATTATTCTGTATGTATTATGACAGCTCACAAGTTAAAAGATGAAGCACATGGGACAGTGAGATGCCATAATTGTTAAAGTCACTTTGTGCTAAGCCTGATGACCTGAGTTAATCTTTCGGATCCACAGGGTGGAGGCATAGAACCTATTCACTCAGCTTGTGAACTCCACACATGTGCTGTTTCATGGGTGCAAGCACATAAGTAGACATGGCTACATTCATATACATACACCCATGTGAATAAATATAATAATTATTTCAAAAAGAGAGGAAATATGTTTGTAGTTTTATAGTTCACATGTCCATTTAGACAATTGTCTCCACATCTGGAAATACCAATAAAGACATGTATTTCTATTGCACTCTCTTTTGAGAGTTTATTATCAACCCCTACAACACCTTGAATCAGGCAAACAATCTTATTTTAGATTGTGCAATTTAACTTTTTGCAAATTCATTTCATTATATTTACTTAGAGTGACATCGTTGTGTTTTCATAGACACATATATAGTGAAACTGCTTTATATAGAAACTGTGTATTCCAAAATCATTTAAAAATCTCCTTTCAACTTTTCATTCCAGAATTCTATTTCATTAATATAGTTTTCGTTTCATACAGTTTTAAAACTAATTTACATTCAACTCGGCATGTAGTTTTGTAGAGAAACATTATTATATATGAAAAGTAGTTTTATTTACAAAGTAATTATATACCCCAAATGTGCTCCTAATCTTTTATATAACAAATCTCTTATTATATGTATTTTCCCAAAGCATATTAACTACACTCTGTTATATATTTGTTATAGTCATAATAACCTCCAAACCCTTACATATAATCCTTCATGTTCTCCTTCAATTCCTTGACTTCTTTTTCATTAATTTTTAGTGCATGCATATATGCTATACATATATACATTCCTATATACATTTTTAATCCCAAATATAATTTTCTCAGTCTGTATAATGCTACCTATATTTATATTTTCTGACTTTTGGTCACTGTGCAACCAATTGATGTTCTCTTCTCTGGGATGAGGTTAAATGTCTCTCAATCCCAGCTTTATTCAGTTGCATATATATATATATATATATATATATATATATATATATATATATATAAAATGTGTGTATGTGTAGGGTTGAAGTCTCATATGCTTTTCCCCATTTACTTTGGCCACTATTATTGTAGCCTTTGTTCATTTTATCTCTGGGCAGTCATGGTGGAAAGACTTTAAAGATGTAGATTTTGATATTAGTAAGAAACACAATCTCATAGCAAAGTCCACGATTCCCTGACTTCACAATATTAATGTGTCCTCTTTTGTAATGTTCCCTGAGCCTTAGATGTGGGAGTGCTTTGTCAGGTATCCATTGGGACTAGGCTCTTGTTTTTTATGTGAAGTGCTTGGCACTGCTCATGTAGCATGACTGATGAGCATTAGAAGGTGCTCCTCACCTTTTTTTTGCATAAGCAATGTGGAAGTTGTGAGAATCAAAGCCTAGATGCTTTTGCCAACCCGAACAGCACAAAGAGAATGAACCTATGTAGCTGTAAAGGAAGATTTCTTATGCACATTGACTAATGGAAACCATCAGAAAAGACTCTACCAAGACCACAACACACAGAAAATCCACCACAGTCTTTTACATAAAATACTTATTCAGGGACACCTGTCCAGGAACTCTTAGCTCCACTTTATTCTGAAGTGATCCTGCAGTTAACCCCTTTGATGAGAGTTACTTTTTCATAATAACTGATGGGTCTTCCTCACTTTTGTCTTTTAAAATTTTCATTCATACTGTAGATACCTTTGTTGGTAGAATGCTTGACCTAGAATGCATGAACTCCTGAGTTTATTCACCAGCACTGTAGGAACCAGATTGGATGTGGAGATACAACCAGAATCCCAGCACTTGAGAAGCAGAGGAAGAAGGATGAGAATTTCAAGGTCATCCCAGCTACATGTTGAGTTTGAGGTCACCATGGGCTATATGAGGCTTTATACAAAAACAAAACAAAACAAAACAAAACAAAAAAACCAAAACCAACCAAACAAACAAACAACAACACAGGCAATTTATCCTGGCCTTAATTCTATAAATAGGCCCACAGTTCCCTTTGTAGTGTTATCCCCAAATATATATTGTTGTTCTTTGAGGAATATTTTTATTTGCATTGATATATCTAATGTTATTTTATGGTAATGCAGTATTTTAAGAATAAAGCTAACTAACAGGTACTATTTCTCATAATATACTTTACTGAAGGGCTAATGCTAAAAAAATAGACAAACTTAGAGCATAGCCATATTTAGCCCAATTGACATGGGCAGCACATGTTAGAAGGCATGCCATGGACATTTTGCTATCAAGACTGGTTTACTTTATTACATTAATTCTTTAGAATTATTAGCCACACATTATTGAAAAATTATAAACTCTGTTCTATTATGCAAATTTTCCCTCCAAGCTTCTTTTAGGGTCACATTTCTACCAGTCTTCTGTTTATCCAAAAGTCTGTATCTTAGTGAAAGCTTGCATCTTTTGTGTGTGTGTTTGTATATGAGTGTGTATGTACTTGTGTTATGTATGTGTGTCTGTATATTTTTTGTGTGTGTTTGTTGTTTGTGTTTTCTTTTCATTATTATTTGTTGTAGTAGAATAAATAGCTAATTCTACATCATCCAGAATAAGTTAAGTGGTTTAAATATGTTTAAACAACCTTTCTGAGTATTGAGAGTCACTAATATTATTAAGAGATCCAGGAAAAAGTAATAATGCTGTAAGAATGGCATACAGCTCTAATTTTTTAACTGAATAATAAGGGCTTTGAGCCACTTTACTTATTTTTCCTTACTTCTAAGTTGAATTTCCTAATTTATTTGCATTAGTATAAAATGTATATACTCCAGAAATTGGTGTTCCTTTTACTATATGAGGTAGAATCCAATTAGTACTTTTTATGTACTGAACTCTCTTGTTTGGGGATATTTGTTGATAATCTCTCTCAAAAAATTAGTGCAAGCTTTTGCCAGTGTTCATTCTGGCCATAATGAGGCAATTTCAGTATTAGCAAAAGGTAACGCAATTTCTGCTCTGTCTACTCCTGCTAATTGACATCTTCCTTTTAGAATCAATTCAGAAATCTTTTCTCCATAGGTCTTTAATTTTTTACTCTGCTTGTATGCTAACAATAAATATCCATTCTAAGATATTAACTTCTCCCTGCTTAAGATTTCATGTGAGAAAATGAGTAGAAAGCAAAATAACTAAAATACAATCAAGCTTTGGATCTAAGCAATCCATATTGCATTCTATAATTTCTTTTCTACCAGAACCAAATCTCTCTGAGCCTCAGCTAATCATTTTCTTGGATTACTATTAAGCCAGAATGTAGAAATCACTAAGATGTCCTTACACTTAAAGAATGGATAAGGAAATGTACATTTCACAATGAAATATTATTCAGATGTTAAAATTAATGACTTCCTGAAATTTGAAGACAAATGGATGGAATTAGAAAAATATCATCATAATTGAGGTAACCTTGACACAGAAAGATAAACATGGTATGAATTCCTTTACAACTGCATACTAACTGTGAAGGAAAGGATAACCATGTGACAATTCACAGACCCAGAGAGGCTAGGTAACTAGGAGGGTCCAAAAGAGGGAATGAATTAATCTCTCAGGAAAGGGGAAATAGAACAGTTATCCTGGATAGACTGTGGGCAGATGGAGACAGGAACTTGAGGGATCTGGTTGAGGAGAGGGTAGAGGGGAGAGTACTTGAAAGAGATGACTGGAAATCGAGAGATTTTTAGGGACAGGTAGAAACCTGATGCAAGGGAAACTCCCATGAATCTACAAGGGTAACCCCAGCTAAGATTCCTAGCAATAGTGGATATGTAGCCTGAACTTGCCATCTCCTCTTATCAGATTGGGTAACTCAATCATCAGAGAGCCTTTATCCAGCAAGCGATGGAAACAGATACAGAGACCTACAGCCAAACATAAGGCCAAGCTCAGAGAATTCTGCTGAAGAGAGGGATAAAGGATCATAGGAGCCAGAGGGATCAAGAATATCACAATCAAACCCACAGAAACAACTAATCTGACTCTTAGGAATTCATAGAGTTTGGACCAACAATCAAGGAGCCTTTGTTGGGACCTACTTAAGTCTTTTACAGATATGTGACAGTTGTATATATTGGTCTATTTATGGAACTCCTATCAAAGGGAGCAAGAGCTGCCCCTAATGCTTTCAATGGATCTTGTGAACCTATTTTTCTTACTGGATTACCTTACCCAGCCTAAATAAAAGGAGAGTTGCTTAGTCTTACGGCAATTTGACATGCCACACTTTGGTGATACCAAAGGGAAGCCTGATCCTATCTGAACAGAAACAGAGGAGGAGTGGATTCAGAGGGGAGGTGGAGGAGGGAATGTGAGAAGAGGAGGGAGAGGAAACTGTGATTGGGATTCGAAATAAAAATAAATAAAAAGAGTTTGTAATTGATCTCTCTTGATTTGTACTTTCTGTGGTCGAGTTTTCTGTGAACCTATCTTATATCCTAGATAATTGATAGAATCTCCTCTCTGTATATTTTCAAGAGCAACTTGTAGTCCCCAACAAGGAAAAATTCTCTTTATTTTACCAAATATTTTTTCCTAAGGAAACTGACCCTGAATCAGCCAATAAGATTCCATCCATATAATGATAAATTGTAGAATGAGGAAACTGTTTATGAATTATTTTTAATGGCTGATGTATAAAAAATTGACACAAAGTGGCACTGTTTAACATTCCCTGTCGAAGAACTTTCTAGTTATACCTTTAACAGGTTGAATATTGTTATAAGTAGGTACTATGAAGTCAAAATTTTCTTTCTCCTGTTCTTGTAAATGTACAGTATAAAAACAGACTTTTAAATCAGTTACTATAGTAGACCATTTTTAGGTAATAAAAAAGGCAAGGGAATTCCAGGTGGTAAGTGCATTGGCTGAATAACCTTATTTTTGGCTCTTAACTCTCCATCTGTTAACACTCGCCATTTTCCAGATTTTTTCTAGTAAAATTAAAGGAGAATTCCAAGGAGTTGTTTATTCTACAATATACTGTATTGAGATTTAGCTGTTCCTATACTAGCTGTTCTGTGTCTGTACCTTTTCTGATGTCAAAGGCCATTGTTCCACTCAATGGGTTGTCAGTTAGCCATTTTAAAGGCAGGGTGGTTTGTAACTTTGAAAGACCAACAACTTTTGTATTCTGCTTATATACAATCTGAATGAAATGTGACTGTTCTTGATAATATCTTTTAATATTTTTCAGAAGCATTATTTATGATTTATTTCTGAGATTGGAGGAATGTTAATCTGTGTTTTTCATTGCTACAACAAACCATGTCCCCATAAATTCATGGCTATATTACAACAAATGTCTTTCACTTTCTTATTTGTCCTTCTGGCCCTATACACTAGACCTATTTTGCACTTAGTTTTACTTGAGTTAAAGTTTCAATCCCTAGAAGTTGAATGTTTATCTCCTAAATAGGCCACCTGAATGCCTAGATTTTGACAAAGTTATTGATACATCTGCTCCAGTGTCTACTAAGCCTCCAATTTCAATGTCACTGATTTGTATTTTTATCTTTGGTGTCTGATCATTTATAGCAGTTTGCCAAAATATTTGTTTTCTGTTATCTCCTTAATTTTTTGTTTTATCTACTAAAGTTTGTTCTGTTCTTGATTACATTCAGAGCAGTGTTGTTTTTAATAACAGGTATTAAATCTTTAATTGGCCGGGCGTTGGTGGCGCACGCCTTTAATCCCAGCACTCGGGAGGCAGAGCCAGGCGGATCTCTGTGAGTTCGAGGCCAGCCTGGGCTACCAAGTGAGTTCCAGGAAAGGCGCAAAGCTACACAGAGAAACCCTGTCTCGAAAAACCAAAAAAAAAAAAAAAAAAAAAAAAAAAATCTTTAATTGTTCTGTAGATGAGTTTCTCCAATGCTGGCACAGAATGATTGAATCAAATTTGATATTGAAGCTTGCAGAAGTCCCCTTAGGGTTTTTCTTGACAACAAGAAAGTTACCTTACCTATCCCTTTTGATCTGAATTCCTTAGTCTAATACTGGAGTTGCTGTGCCTTCTGCACACTACAGAAGGCTGGAGACTTGTGTCTAGATTGTCTCTGAAAAAAAACTTGTTTCTAGGAACACTTTGCCTACAACCCGTTTTCAAATGTCCTTGCTTACCACAAATAAAATATCTGACATTTTGATTTTCCTTAAAACTTTTAGAAATTATTTTTTTTTTTGATTTTTTGAGACAGGGTTTCTCTGTGTAGCTTTGCGCCTTTCCTGGGACTCACTTGGTAGCCCAGGCTGGCCTCAAACTCACAGAGATCCGCCTGGCTCTGCCTCCCAAGTGCTGGGATTAGAGGCGTGCGCCACCACCACCCGGCTAGAAATTATTTTTCCTATCAGAGTAGCATCATAAATGTCAGATCCAATATCAACTGTATTTTTAATCCATTCATCTATTTGTGCCAAACTTTCCTTTAAAGTCCTAATAACACTTTTGCATTATCATTTTTAAAAGCCAAAGATTTGATTATTAATTTTCTGACTTCTGAATCTGATACTATTCTCTTTATAACTCATGTGAGCCTTTGCAGAAAATCAGTGAAGGCTTCCTTTGGGATTTTTGTAATTGTAGTAAATGACACAGACCTCTTTCCTGATTCTTCTTCTTTGTGCCAAGCATTTTAAGCTTCTAAACAACATTGCTGTATGATTTGACCATCAAATTCAAGTTGCCTTTTTAACTCAGCATATTGAACTTTGCCTAGAACTGGTCTTGGGAAATACTTACACTTGTAGCCCCATTTCATTGTCCTATGGGCCTAGCTTCCTCTTTCCACCAATATTGATGTTGCCAAATCTGCCAGTCTTGGGGGATAATTCTGTCTTGAGTTGTCCATGGATTTAACATCTGCTTCACATAGGGTGTGTGCATACCATATGACATGATTGCTTTCTTAAATCTCCTCAAATTTAATATTTCTGTAGGATTCCATTTAACTACATTTTTTTTTTTGTTTTTTTTTTGAGACAGGATTTCTAAGGTTTGTATGTTTTCAATTCACTTTTCATGTTTGGTGTAAAAATCCACAAGGGCTATTAAGGATAAAATATGAATTACCTGACTGATAGTAATTATAATCAGTATTATGTAAATCTCAGTTATTTTTTCATTTTCTGTTTCTATTTTTAAGTCATCTAAAGTACCATTATGTAGGATCCTAATACCATATATTACAATATTTACCATCCTTAAAGTGGGAAAGATTTTTCCTTTTAATATTACTCAACTCTCTCCTTGGGGTCTTCCTTGTATTTTCATAGATATGATATCTTCCCTGTTTGTCTGCTTCTGAAACAATATCTTTGTCCATGTTGTCATGCCATGTCATTTTTATCTATACCTCAATCATTTGCTTTTACTAATAAAGACTCAAGAGCCAGATGTTGGGGTGAAAACCTGTTAGCTCATAGAGGCAGAGAAAGCACCTGGCTGACATCCTCCTTTGCCTACATGTTAGAAAGAGAGCTTTGTATAATGCTGTCTCAAACAAAACTTTTCAAACTGAATGTACCTCCCTTCTACTTCCTGTGCATCTCTTTCTCTCTGTTCTCTTGACTCCATCTTAGTCTCTATGCATTTTTCCCTGTCAACTGGTTGCTTACTCTGTCTTTTGACCTATGGTTTATCTTATTTAATCCTCTTTACAATATTTAAGCAGAAAGGTCTTGGATTAAAGGTGTGTGCTAGGGTTAAGCCACACCACATTTAGAAACAATTTTTTCCCCAGACATAATGAAAAATTGGGGTTCACAGTATGATCAAATACACTGCGACGTGTGTGTGTGTGTGTGTGTGTGTGTGTGTGTGTGTGTGTGTTCACCTGGTTTTCTTCATTTAGCTTAAAGTTCTTGAATTCTGTCATGACATTGTATTCTTCTTAAAGAGAGTAAAGAGGCCAGGCAGTGTTGACACATGCCTTTAATCCCAGCACTTGGGAGTCAGAAGCAGGTGGATCTCTATGAGTTTGAAGCAAGCCTGTTTGGTCTACAGAGCAAGTTTCAGGATGGACTCCAAAGCTACACAAAGAAAACCTGTCTCAAAAAAGTAACGGAGAGAGAGAGAGAGAGAGAGAGAGAGAGAGAGAGAGAGAGAGAGAGAGAGAAAGGTAGTGGGTAGTCATTCCAGCTTGGATCTGGAAGTTCCAACCCCATTGAGACTCTGACAACTGTCATGCCTACGAGGCGGGGCCAAGGGAGGTGCCTGTAGACCCAAGAGCTGGATGGGCCAGCACTCTCTCTGTGTGCTCTCTCTGTGCCAGGATGCTAAACGTTGGAGGTGGACTGAGCAGAGCTCCAGAGAACACCACTGGACAGAGAACACCTTTCCCAGACCCTGCGAACTACCTATAACTTAATTTGTGAGTTATGCCATTAAATAAATATCCTTTTAACTACGTGGATTGGCCAAAATAATTTCACCAATATCTGGCGCTCACGTTGGGCAAATTCCAAAGACCTGGGTGGCTCATACCCTCTACTCCCTAGCTGGCAGGGACCTAAACCCGCCTGCAAAGTTCCATATAACCAGGGAACGCCTACACGGTTCCATTCTGGAAAAAGGGAACAGCTAGTCTGATCTCAATTCCCTACCTTAGCCCCGAGACCAGCGAAGGAGGCACTCCCCCGCTCCCTGGCCTGCTCCCTGCATGCTGGCTCTGGTTTCCACCATCTTGGACTCCAGAAAAGATCGCCAGCAGGCCCTGTTTTGGAGCTGTACCAATGCCACCTGTTGGCTGAAAAGTGCTACTACATGCCCCAAAACCACAAAAGGTAAGCATATTGTTTCAAGTAAAGGTACTTGATAATTTTACACCTTAAAATTGACTAACAAATTTTGAGTAATTCGTGAAATATGGCTGAAAACATTACCTCACAAGAATTTAAAAATTTTTTTTGCCTGTATGATGAATGACATCTTCCTGGAAATATACGACATTCCTAAGGCATATCTGGCCTATACCATTTTGGCATTCATCATAATAATTCACACAGTGTTCAAACACTGGTTTAGGATCAAAGATGAGTCATTATTGGGACTGATACAGGCTTTAAAAGATAGCAATGAAGGCTTACAGAAAAAGATTCTCTCTCTGAAATCTGCTAACCAGGATTTACAGGCTTTCAAAAATAGCAGTGAAGACTTACAGAAAAAGATTCTTTCTCTAGAATCTGCTAATCAGAATTTACAAAACAGGTTTGTACCCAAAATTGATTTTATTGATAATAAATATGAATATTTAATGGATAGAACACTAACTCCCCAGAGTGAAGTTGTGGCTACTCAGAGAGTATATAAGGAAGAAAGATTATCATTAATTGATAGGATAAGGTCCATGGAATCATGTGTTTCTGAGGAACATAAAAACTTCAATGATTCCATGTAAAATCTGGAGTCCCTTGCAAGAGAGGAGGTTCACTCCCTAGAACAGACCCTAGGTGCTCATTTGCAAGCCCTAGAAGAAACTCTCGGTAAACATGACAAGGGAACTAATAAGCAGAAGGTCAAGACCATAGAGGTTGTAACATCTCCAAATGGCTCTCATATAATGGCTTATCCCATTATCATCCATGAAAGCCAGCAGATGACACACACCCCAAGCCATATATGACATATACATTACAACCAATTTCAAACAAGGGAATTAAAAAATAAAAGGAAGCAGTAGTTACACATGGGATACACTTCACATACGTAAAACAGATGTTAAATTCGTGGTCTACCTCACATAGAATCATTCCAGATGACTGGCATCAGTTAATTTCAGCTGTTCTAGAATATAGCCAGCAGTTACAGTGGGAAAGCTGGTTGAGAGAAGAGGCAAAAAATTTAGAACAACAAGGTAAACTCAGAGGTTTTGTGATCTCCCAAGATCAAATACTTGGTGAGGGATGTTTCACTGACAGGAATGTACAAGCCACTTATGATGAGCATACAATATCTCTATGCCATACAGCAGCTCTAAATGCTTGGGAAAAAATTCCAGAACCTGGAAAACCAACTGAGGTTTACACAAAGATACAAAGATATTTCAGGGACCGCACAAACCCTTCACTGATTTTTTTACAAAGACTGAACACAGCTATAACAAGAGCTGTCAGATAAAGAATTAAAAAAAGTATAAACTCAGTCCTTGGCATTCAACAGTGCTAATGCAGAATGCAAAAGAATACTTACACCATTAAAGATCAGATCAGCTCCTTTGGAAGAATAGATTCAATATACTAATGGTGTTCAGTCTCTTAACTACAGTAATGAAACTTGGATAGGAGAGACAAATTCCAGAGGTGAAAGAAGGCCCCATAGTACCAAATGTTTTAAATGTAGTACACCAGGTCATATAAGTAAAAACTGTACATGGGGTACTCGTAGAAGTAATACTCCTTCTAGGAATAGCCTAAACAGGAGACCCCAACCACCTCCTGGATTATGTAGAAGATGTGGCAAAGGACGACATTGGACCAGTGAGTGCAGATCAAAAATAGATATACAAGGCAACCCTTTACTGGCAGGAAACGACTCAGGGGGCCTCTTGTAGGCCCCAAAATCAAATGTAGTACAAACATTCCCAGCCACTGTGGAAGAAATTCCTCTCCAGGACAACTGAATAAACCAATGCCTAATGGAAAAACCGATACTGCAATGGATGATAAAACAGCTTTGATAGATGGATCACAGTTTACAAAGAACATTATAAAACAAATATTTTGGCAGACTTCCATAAATGAACAAATACCAAAGCTTAGAATTTGAATTAATGGCCTGGTTCTGGAGGGCCTGGTAGACACGGGTGCAGATGTGACTGTATTTACACCAAAATCATGGCATCCGAATTGGCCTCTTCAAGAGGTAGATGTCCAACTTTTAGGGATTGGCACCCTATCTCAGATAAAACAGAGTTTGGGATGGGTTGAATGCATAGAACCAGAAGGACAGAGAGGAAGGCAGAAGCCATATGTAGCAAATGTAGCAATAAATCTTTGGGGCCGAAAACTGTTACAACAGTGGAATACCCAGATTAAAATTCCTACACTTTAAGAAAAGTAATACAGAACAATGCATGTTTCTAGGAATAATATCATGACATGCTATAAAAATCAGTCACCAACCATTCAGGTTGTTCACAAACAGAGCACGACTGTTGTTGAACTCTCAGAAGTAGCAACTGCCTTACCTTTAAAATGGCTAACTAACAAACCTGTCTGGGTTGGAAAATTGCCTTTTACAAAAGAGAAGCTACAAGCTTTAGAACAGCTGATTCAAGAGCAGTTAAATGCTCAGCACATTGAAGAATCTACCAGCCCTTGGAATCCTCCTGTATTTGTCATTTTAAGAAAATCTGGTAATTGGAGAATGCTGACATATCTGAGAGCTATTAATAAAGTAATTCAGCCAATGGGCTCTCTACAGACTGGGATGTCCTTGCCCTCTCTGCTAACCAAGAATGGCCTATAGCAGTTATTGACTTAAAAGACTGTTGTTTTACCATACCCTTACAAGAAAATGATAGAGAAAATTTTGCCTTCACAGTACCTAATTATAATAATGCTCAGCCAGTCAAGATATATCAATGGAAGGTCCTCCCACGGGGAATGTTAAACAGCCCTACTTTGTGCCAATACTTTGTGCAGAAACCATTACAGGCAATTCATGTAAAGTTTCTACAATCCATAATTTATCACTATGTGGATGATATCCTGTTCGCTGATCCAAAGTTAGATACATTAGAAAGCATGTTTGAAGAAGTAAAAAAAGTTTTGCCTCCCTGGGGACTGCAAATTGCTCCTGAAAAAATACAAAGAGGAGATTCTTTTAATTACTTAGGATATAAGATGGAGCTACAAAGTATTAGACCCCAACACGTACAACTAAGGAGAGATAGATTGAAGACTCTTAATGATTTTCAAAAGTTATTAGGAAGCATTTCCAACTTACTGGGTATCATGGGAATACACAAAGATGGACTAAAAAATTTGACTAATACTCAAGAAGGGGACAAAGAATTAAATAGTCCAAGAGAATTATCAGCCGAAGCTGAGAAGGAATTGGCTCTAGTAGAAAAGATAATTTGAGAAGCACATGTGGATCTTGTGGATCCAGAACTTAAATGCATTCTTGTCATATTCCCCTCCAGACATTCCCCAACAGGTATTTTGATGCAGAGGGAAGATATTATATTGGAATGGATATTCCTACCACGTAAACCAAAAAAGAAATTAAAGACTTATATAGAAAATATCTCTGATGATTCAAAAGGGTAAATTAAGACTCCACCAGTTGACAGGAATGGACCCATCAGAAATTGTAGTACCGTTAACTAATGAGGAAATATCATCACTATGGAAAGATAATGAATACTGGCAGAGATCCTGCAGTAACTTTTTGGGAGAGATTAACAACCACTATCCCAAAAGCAAAAGAATAGAATTCATAAAGAAGACTGAATGGGTCCTTCCTCACATTGTATGACAAAAGCCAATTTCTGGAGTGTTTACATTCTATACTGATGCAAATAAATTAGGGAAAGCAGGATATAAATCAGGAGACTTAAGTAAAGTGGTACAAAGTCCATACAGCTCTGTACAAAAGGCAGAACTGTATGCCATTCTTATGGTACTGATGGTCTTCACAGAACCCCTCAATATAGTCACTGACTCTCAATATGCAGAGAGAGTTGTTTTACATATTGAAACTGCTGAATTTATTCCTGATAATACAGAATTAACTTCATTATTCAAACAATTGCTGAAAAATCATCAGAAAAAGGGAACATCATATATATGTAACACATATCAGATCGCATACAGGTCTGCCAGGACCTCTAGCACAAGATAATGATGAGATTGATCAGTTACTAATAGGTAATGTGCTAGAAGCCTCAGAATGTCATAAGAAATACCATGTAAATAGCAAAGGTTTGAAGAAGGATTTCTCCATCACTTGGCAACACGCTAAGGATATTGTGAAAAAATGTCCTACTTGTTCCATCTATAACCAAACTCTGTTACCTGCAGGGAGTAATCCAAAGGTATACAACAAAATGAAATTTGGCAGATGGATGTGTTTCATTTTGCAGAATTTGGAAGATTAAAGTATGTACATCATACTATTGACACCTATTCAGGATTTCAATGGGCAACCCCTATGAGTTCTGAAAAGGCTGATTCTGTGATTATACACCTATTAGAAGTAATGGCCATCATGGGAATACATGTACAAATTATGACAGACAATGCCCGAACATATGTCTCCAATAAAATGAGACAATTCTTTGCTTATTACAATATTAAGCATATTACAGGTATACCACACAATCCCACAGGCCAAGCAGTCATAGCAAGATCTAATCTAACTTTAAAGGATATCCTAAATAAACAGCAACAGGTAGCAATGACTCCTAGAAATAGACTGCATAGTGCTTTACTAACCTTGAATTTTCTCAATGCTGATGAGAAAGGAACAACAGCTGCCGACAGACATTGGACAACAGACAAAACTCCTGAGCTTAACCAACTGGTTTATTTCAAGGATGTGCTGACCTCAGAATGGAAAACTGGATATGTTTTATGTTGGGAAAGGGGTTTTGCCTTTGTTTCTGCAGGAGAAGAAAAGCTATGGATACCAACAAAATTAATAAAAATTCGATTCAAACGCGAAAAACCCCTTGATGAAGAGAAGTAAAAGATCATCCACCAATGTGACATCTCTACAAGGTGTAAGAAAAATTTAACTGTAGCAGGAATCTTAAAAGTTCTTATTAATAAAATCAAACCTGAGGCGAGTTATTGGGGTCCATGCTGGTAGATCAGAGAGACAGAACAAGCCACAGCTCTCTCACCTCGCCGGATCCTCGTCTGTTCTTGTCTCCTCAGACTGGAAGCTTCTGTGTCCTCATCCCGAATGAATCTCAGCTGTACTGTGTTGCTCCATAGCCTGAAAGCTTAACCAGGCCAAATGCTTAACCAGCCAAAATGCCTAACCAGCCAAATGCCTCTAGTTTCTGGTTCTCATGCCTTATATATCTTTATGCTTTCTACCACCACTCCCTGGGATTAAAGGCTGGCTTTCTGGGATTAAAGGTGTGTGTCACCATGCTTGGCTATTTCCAGTGTGGCCTTGAACTCACAGAGATCCAGAGGGATTTCTATCTCTGGAATGCTAGGATTAAAGGTGTGAGTGCCACCATTTTCTAGCCTTTGTATCTAGTGGTTGTCTGTTCTCTGACCCCAGATAAATTTAGAGTACACAATATTTTGGGGAAGACAATACCACCACATTTAACAATCAAAGTTTGGGTAGGGTTCTGTTTTTGTCTTTCCAGGATAATGGAAATACCCATTTTCCAAAACTCATAAGGCCTTGGATGTCCAGATATTTAGAGCAGAAAGGAAGAATCTATTGGTACCAATCTACACATGGTAAAATCTCACTGTCTAACATCTATCTCTCTATCAATCTAGAAAAGTTGTGGTTCCAATTCAATTATAAGCCAAGCTGCCATTGGAGATGGAATTGGCTCACTCTTTCTCTAAACCCAAGCATATTGCTAAAAGAAAAGTTTGAGAGATTCTTCAGTCCCGTATCAGAAGAGCCCTCTGGTGTGAGACAGAAGGAAACCAATAAAAAGGGACCATTGTCTTCTAAATTCTAATTCTCTCCATGCTTATTCTTGATTTCTCAGAATCCTTTCTTACATGCTATGTCCTCTTTAAATCCAAACCTACCATTTTTTGATAACATAAGTTTTTTCCAATAGCAATCTCAGAAGTCTCCAGAGGGAAGATGGGGCCCCAACAACAACAACTCTACCCAATCCAGAATGATGCCATGGTAACCATCATCATACTACACTTCTTGCCAGAATTTCAGACAATCTTACCCATTACTCTAAATCTTGCTGCAGAACCTACAGTTAGTCTAACTGAGATTTAACTATCTGAGCTTTCTCATAGTACCCAACAGAGATAAATCACCCCCTAAATGGCAGGAAGCAATTCTAAGAAAACGACGCCCCTTCTCCCTTAGGTTTCATAATTCTCAAGGTTATGGATGATGGTTATAGGGTTGGGGGTGGAAGAAAATATTAGACTCAGCATTGTAAAAAAAAGGGGGGGGGAAGGAGAAGAAATGGAATGTATAGATATAAGATATGAAAGTAAATCATTGTATATACTAGTAAACAATTAAGTAAAATAGCAACCTTAGATAATTTGCACTGTAATTTGTACTGTTATGGATTCTTATATGTTGATACAAATGTAAACTATATTTATACTCTTGTTTAAGATAATTTGTATATTGATACAAATACAGAACTATATTTGTTATAATGTACATATATTTCTACTCTTATTTGAAACATTTTTATATTGATACAAATGTAAATTTATATCTGTTAAAATTTAGGTATGTTCTACTTCTGTTTAGGATATTCGGTATATTGATATATATATAAGATTACTGTCATATTGCATATTGTACTATATATTCCTACCTCTGTTATAAATATCTTGTGCATTGTCACAATTTTGAAGTCATTGTTCTTCACGATATATTTGCTTATAGACTGTTTACCTTGTTTATGTGAAGCCTTAGTCCTTAGGTTATTTTGGAGATAAGACTTATAGATTTATAATCACCTATGCCTGTCATCTCTATAGTTACCTTAGTTAGGTTATCTGGATTTACAGATATATATGTCAGATGGACAGGTAATCTTCAAACACTTCATAGACCTAGAGAATATGACATTTAAATAATTTAGAATTCTGTTGATGTGAGACACAATTGCTCCTGGCTGCACCAATTGATCCTGAGAGAATGTTGGGCTTCTAAGACATTTCCATTTGGAAGTTTGTCTTTTTGGCACAAAATGGCCTACTGGGCAAAGAACTGCCCTTGCCTTGATGGCTGACAGTACAAATGCAATGCTGTCCTTTCTGGACAAGTGGGACACAAGGAAAGCGACCACTGTATTCTGCCAAGACAGGGTAAGATGGTCTTTCAGAATTCCTGCTTCTGAAAATTGTCTGTCAGATACTCTAGGCCTGTAGCCAATTTAAATGCACCAACAATGTTGAGAAACATTAGGTGACTGTCCAGGCTACCAGCTGTCTTGGTCTATTCTTGCAAGATTCCCGAAATTTGCTTGCATCCATCTACCATTTCTCAGGTACCACTATGTTCCTTCTCGGGTCTTTGATGGGATAGAAGACTAGTAGTTATAGTTACAACTTAGTATATATAATATCTTAGATAGAACATATTAAGTATTAGATTTAGGTTCTTTAGGATCGGATACCTTTGAATGATCTTTATAACATGCCATTTACCTATGCTCTATACTTCTCTGGATTTTAGTATGTGCTTCTTGCTTGATATTGTTTGCATTGGTTGTAGTTCCATCTTATCTAGGTCATTATCCCTCATTATTCCTGGACAATATTTGATAACAATTCCTTTGTATATAGTCTTGTATTAGTTTAGAACCTTCTTAGTTAGACAAAAAGGGAAGATGTAGTGGGTGGCCATTCCAGCTTGGATCTGGAAGTTTCAACACCCATTAAGACTCTGGCAACTGTCATGCTTATGAGGCGGGGCCAGGGGAGGTGCCTGGAGACCTGAGAGCTGGATGGGCCAGTGCTCTCTCTGTGTGCTCTCTGTGCTGGGACTCTGAACTTTGGAGGTGGACAGAGCAGAGCTCCAGAGAACACCGCTGGATTGCGATACACCTTTCTAAGACCCTACGACCTACCTATCACTTAATTTGTGAGTTACACCATTAAATAAATATCCTTTTAACTACATGGAGTGGCCAAAATAATTTCACCAATAGAGATCATTCATTTAATCAAATTGTATATGGCCCTGGAAGCCTTTAGTAAAGAATATCTGATGACATGCAGAAGACTATGTATTCTCATGCTCGAACTCTGTGAAGAATGTGCAGCATGTATGGATATGAATAGATGGAAAAGTCTGGAATAGAATGAGGGACATGCCTTGTTTTTTAGATTTTTCTAAATTCTTCTCAGCCCATCTGTTGAACAAAGGAAATAAGGAAAGACCCCTGCCATTAAGAGTCTTTTGGGACAAAGACAGGACTGATGGTAAGAGAGAACATCTGTTATGGTCTCCTTCACATGAAAGTTCTATGCTTTGGGGTTGTTCCCTGGGCTTTCTACACCTGGGGAATTTGGTGTGCTCCTATTTTACTTTTGAAACCCAATTCAGATGTCCCACTCTTATGTAAAATTTTCTTCTTCTTGGATCATCAGCCATTTCTGTGAGGCACATTTACATTCTTCCATTGTTTTGATGTCAGGCCATAATTTGCTCCTATACCTGTCATGCATTGCAGCATTAGCTCATTGAAATTATGGTCCAACTCTATGTATTTATTTTGACTTAAAAGAATACTAGTTTGTACCTGAAAGATTATTGAATCTCATTTTAAAATTGAACCATAATGAAGATTTCAGTTTGCAGATTTAAATAACACCAGTGAAACACTGTGTTTCGGCAGGTACAAGTCATAAAATTGGAAGAAGAAGGACGAATAGGAAAAGAATGCATTAGGGAGAATGATGAGGATAGTATGAAATCAAAGGAAAGTAAATGGGGTATCGATCCGGCATGAGAAAATGTAAAGGTCTCTGTCCCATAGGCTCATTCTCAGATGTAGGATGGAGGAATTACACATTCCAGTCTCATAAAGCCTGTGAGTACAGTTCATAACCTTGAAGTCTGGTTAGCATACAAATTAATGCCAATACTCCTCAAATTATTCTACGAAATTGAAACAGAAGGAACATTACCAATTCCTTTTTGTTTGTTTTGGTTTTTTTTTAAATTTTTTTTTGATTCAGGTTTCTCTGTGTAGTCCTGGTTGTCCTGGAACTCACTTTGTAAACCAGGCTGGCCTTAATCTCAGAGATCAGTCCTCCTTTGCCTCCCAGTTGTTAGGATTAAAGGTTTGCACCACCAGCAACCAATTCTTCTTATGAGGCCACAGTTACTCTTATGTCTAAACCACATAAAAGCCATATAAAAAAAGAATTACAGACCTATATCCTTATGAATATAGATACAAAAATTTTCAATAAAATACTCCTAAACTAAATCTGAGATACATCAAAAAGCTCATTTACCATGATCAAGTAGGGTTCATCCCAGTTATGCAGGAATGATTAAAATCATATTACAAATAAATCTAATCTACTAGCTATACAAACTGAAGACATAAACCACATAATAATCTCATTAGATGCAGAAAGAGGCCTTTGGCAAAAATCTAACCCCCCTTTATGATAAATACCCTGAGGTGACAAGACATAAAAGGGACATATTGCAACATAATTAAGGTAATTTACAGCAAGCCCACACCCCGTATCAATATAAATGGAAAGAAATTCAAAGCATTTATACTAAATTTTGTAACATGACAGAGTTGTTCATCTCTCCATAACTATTCAATATAGTACTTTACGTTTTAGCTAGAACAAAAGAGGTCAAAGGAGTTAAATAGAGAGATATCAAAGTATCTTTATTTGCAGATGATATGATGGTACACATAAGTGAAACTAAAAATTCTGCCATGAAACTCCTATATCTGGTAAACACTTTCATTAAAGTAACAGGATACAAAATTAATACAAACCCAAAACAAAACAAAACAAAATGTAGTTTTCCTCTATACAAATGCAAATGGCCTGAGAAAGAAATCAGGGAAATAATCCCTTTCACAATAGCCTCAAAAATATTTTGGGCTAATTCTAACCAAGCAAGTGAAAGATGTGTGTATGATAAAGATTTAAGCTATTGAAGAAAGAAGTTTGAAAAAAATATCAGAAAGTGGAAAGACCTCCTAAGCTCCTCGAGGTTTTCAACACACCTTACCTCAAATTTTATTATAGAGCTGTAACAGTTAAAACAGCATAGTGTTGGTACAACAACAGATATGTTAATCAATGGAAACAGATTTAAGACACAGACATAAATCCACATACCTGTGAACACTCGCGTTTTGATAAAGAAGGAAGATATATACACTAGAAAAAAACTGGCAGACTGGAGAGTTGCATGGAGAAGAATGCAAATAGATTCACACAAATCTCAACTCCAAATAGATCAAAGACCACAACAAAAGACCAGATTCACTAAACCTGACCAAGGAGAAAGTGAGAAATAGCTTTGAACTTGTTGGAACAGGAAAAGACTTTTTGAGTAGAACACTAATAACTTGGTCAGTAAGAACAACAATTAGTAAATTGGACTTTGTGAAACTAAAAATCTTCTGTATGGCTAAGGACATCATCATTTTAATAAAACAGAAAGCTACAGAATGGGAAAATATTTTTTTCAGCTACACATCAGGCAGATAATTAATTTGCAGATAATTAATTTGCAAAATATATAGAGAATTAAATGAAACTGGACATTGAGTTCCCCAAAATGAAACATAAATGGCTGAGAAGCTCTTAATAACAATACAACCATTACTAATCATAGAAATGTAAATAATAACTACTTTGAGACTTCATCTTACAGAAGTTAAATAGTTAATAAAACAAATGACATCTCATGCTGAGGAAGATGTGGGGTTAGTAAAACACTAATCCATTGTTAGTGGCAATGCAAACTCGTACAGCCACTATGAATAACAGTGTGGTGGTTCCTCAGAAAGCTAGGAATGGATCTACCACAAGATACAACTTTAATACTTTTGGGCATATACTTCATCATGGTATGAAGATACTTGCTCAACCCTGTTCATTGCTACTCTATTTATAACAGTCAGAAACTAGAGACAACCTGGATTGCATCAATGGATGAATGGATAATAAAATTTTAGTACATTTATACAATGGAATACTATTCAATTCTTTAAAAATTGAAATCTTGAAATTTTCAGGTACATGGATGGAACTAGAAAAATTATCCAGAATGAGCTAACCCAGGCCCAAGAAGATATAGTATGTATTCACTTATACACATATGTTAGATGTTAAGTCTTTGATAAGCAAGCTATAATCTGTATAGCCACATATGTTATGTATAGAGTAGAAGGATAGTGGTGGTGGTGGTGGTATCTCTCTAGGAGGAGGAAATATAATAGATAGTTATAAATAAATAAAGGGAGGGACAGGAATAGTGGGTTCAACTCAGACTATTTCTAAGGTTATTGGTAACTGTCCTCAAATCGAAGAAATGGTACTATTGTTGAAGACAACACCTACACAACCCATTAAACATAGAGAAATCCAGCTGTTATCTTCCTAGAGTCTTCACTCCTACAGACTAGTGTTCAAGGTGTTGGAAGATACTCCTCTTACTCCTAAATGAGAATGGAAACACCACCCAGCTACAAACTTTTCGATCTGCTAGTGAGATGTACTAATGCAAAAGTGGCACAACACTTGCGGGTTTAGCCAACCAATATCTGATTGGAGTTAAGGTCCACTCCATCAGTTGGAACCCATCACCAACACTGCTCAGGTGGCCAAGAATTTGAGATCACATAGACCAGAGTTTGAGGGGGGAAAACAAAGTACTACTGCTCATCTAAAGGAATGTGGCCATCAAATGATACCTAATGACATTCTGCTACACTCATAAGTGCATTGTTCAGCCATAATCAAGAAAGCTTCTTGCAATAGATGACAAATAACAAAGAGAACCACAGCTGGACAATGTACAGACAGTGTAAGACTTTGGAACACTTGTTCTAAATGGGATGTTTTTATTAAACCCCACCCATTAGGTCTCAGAGATCTATGTAAAAGAGGAGGCAGATAGATTTTAAGAGCCAGAGAAGATAGATGCTTCCAAGGAAACAGTCAGTGTCTTCAAGGAAAAACAGAAGGCAATATGCTTATGAACTTATAGACACTTGGTCTACATGTACAGGCCCACACAAGTTAAAGTCGGATAGGCTTCCAATGCTGAAGGGGTAAGGAGAGACATGTTCCTAACCCTAACCAAAAATCTATCTCCTATTGGCATCAGCTTGCAAATGAAAATTTAGTTTACTCCAAAAGAGTCTCACTGAGTATATTAACCATACATAAGTGTAGGCCCAATTTCCAGTATTAGATGACCAACACAAAATGAACTCAAGGATAGTTTTGTAGACTTTTTGTCTCATTTTGCTTTGTTTGGATATTTTGTCTTGCTGGTCTTTTGCTTATAAACTCTAGTTTCTGATTTTGTGTTTTTATACATGTTTATGTGTTTCTTTTGCATTTCCTTTTTTTCTATCTTTTTTTTCTCTTTATTGGTCTGTTGTTTGTTTTTCTGAGAGGAAAAGAACGGAGGTGGTAGTGGATTGGTGGGTATGTGAATTGGCTATGGGAGTTGTTTTTGTAGGAAAAAAAATCAGGATTAGAACAAATTGCATGATAAATATTGAATAAAAAGAAGAAAAACAAGCAAGCAAACAAACAAATATTTTAGTCCCTTGGTTTCTCTGTGCATTCCTATTAGTTCTTTCTTTCCAACTTCTTCCTGGTAAGACAGTCATCACCTTCTGTTCCTTCAAGTGTATTTTCTTTCTACAGATTTTTTTTAGAGAAAAATAACTGTATTTCTCAATATCCTATGTAATAATCACTTTCAATCTTATTTTTATTGACATTATTGCAAAATTTGTTATTATTTATCATTGCTTTATTACCAACTTTCTGACATTTTCCTTCTAAATATTTTTAAGTTTTGTGTCTCTTTTCTGTCACTAACAGAAATTTTATTTCCTAATTGTGGGCAGAATTATGTTAATTTTTAGTGAGTCAACCTTAATATTTATTAGCAAAACCTTATATTTAGTTTATTCTACATACCAACCACAGTGTCCTCTCCCTCCTCTCCTCATGTTATCCCCGTTTCTAATGCCCTTCCATCTATCCCTCAGAAAGGGAAAGGCCTTCCATGGGGAGTCAACAAATTATGGTATATCAAGTTGAGGCAGGACCAAGGTCTTCCTCCCTGCATCAAGGCTGAGTGAAGCATCCCACCATAGAAATTAGGTTAAAAAATTAGGTTCTATGTAGGAACAGATTCAATTCACACTACTAGGGTCCCCACAAACAGACCAAGCTACACAAGTGTCACCACATACAGAGGGCCTAGTTTGGTCCTATGAAGGCTCCCTAACTGTTGGTCTAGAGTCTATGAGCTCCCACAAGTTCGGGTCAGTTGTCTCTGTGGGTTTCTCCATCATGAACTTGACCTCCCCCCCCAACTTGTTCATATAGTCCCTCCTCTTTCTCTTCAATTAGACTCCTGGAGTTCGGTCCAGTGCTTGGCTATGGATCTTGGTAGAAACAGCATTTTTGTATGGGTCAGATACTGTCGTTCCAAACAAGTAGCTATTAATTTCATGTGTTTACTTTCAAGTAATTCTTTAACCTATTCCTTCCTCTGCATATCCATAGTTAATTTTTGATTCTCTTTTCCATGTTTCCTTAATTGACATGTGTGAATGCTATTACTGTCTCCTTTATTTTTTCATGTTTAAGTCATTGTCATTTTATATGATGCTTATGGATCTGTCTATCTAAAGATCAAGGCTGTCTATGTAATTTTCCTACCTAATCTTTGGGTGCAACAATAAACCTTTTGAAGTTCTTCAGCATATTGTAAAAAAATTTGATGAAATAACAAATAGGCTATTTCAAGGCCTATGTCTACAGTGATTAAAGGAAATGTATTTAAAATATGAATCACTAAATTTTCTAATTGATTTTTATATAAATAATATTAACGAAATAGGAAACTGAGAAATATTAGCTGGGGTTATCCTTGTAGATTCCTGGAATTTCCCTTGCAACAGGTTCCTACCTGATGCTGAAATGATCCCATTTCCAGTTGTCCTTACATTATTCTCCCCAATCTTGCTCCACCTCATCCCTCATGTTCCCTATCCCCACCTGCCCCCAGTCCACTCATGAAATCTCTTCTATTTCTTGTAGACAGAGGCTTTTCTGTCCCACCAGGTCCTGCAGCTTCTTTTAAAATAATCACTCAGCAGCTTAATATTAATTACAAACTGTGTGGCCTATTGCTCAGAGTTATTATTAACTAGCTCTTACAACTTAAATTAACCCATGTCTATTAATCTGTTTTTCCAGGTGTCTTGTGGTTTTACCTGTGTTCTAATACATTTTGCTTCTCTGGCGGCAGGCTTGAATATGTTCCTGACTCCTCCCTTCTTCCTGTCCTGGTGTTTGGATTTTCTTTCTGCCTCTTTTCTGCCTTGCTATAGGCCAAAGAAGCTTCTTTATTAACAAATAGTAACAAAACATCTTAACAATGTACGGAAAAACATCCTGTAGCAATTTCTCCTTCTCAGAGATATCTGAATGTATCCCTTGAGCCCTCCTTTTTACCTAGCCTCTGGGTCTGTGGATTGTATCATGATTATCCTTTACTTTACAGCTATATCCACTTATAAGTGAGTTCACACCATGTTTATCTTTCTGGGTCTGGGTTACCTCACTCAGGATGATTTTTTTCTAGTTCCATCCATTTGTTTTTTAATTTTATGATGTCAGTTTTTTAACAGCTGATTAATACTCATTGTATAAATATATCACATTTTCTTTATCAATTCTTTGATAGAGAACATCTAGGTTGTTTTCAGATTCTGCATATTACAAATAAACCTGCTATGAACATAATTAAGCAAGTGTCCTTGTGATATGATTGAGCATCTTTAGGTATGTGTCCCAATGTGGTATAGCTGGGTGCTGAGGTAGATTGATTCTCAAATTTGTGAGGAGCACCATATTGTTTTCCATAGTGGCTGTTCATGTTTGTACTCCCACCAGTAATGGAGCAGCATTCCAATTGCTAGGCAGCATGAGGCTGCAGAAAGTCTCTCTCTATCTCTAGATTTCTTTCTCTTTCTCTTAATATCTGTCTACAAAAAATAAAGAAATATATAAGGTAGAATATAGGAATATAGTTTAAGGTAAAATATAGAAATATTGGGTAAGAAGGAATTTAGAGTACAATTTTTTTAGCATTGAAATAGGGCACAAAAATTGCTAGCAAATCTTCAAAGATTCACTTGTAGGAAAATTGAAAAATAGATGGGTTAAGGTAGAATTATAACAAGTATGGAGATTTTTGAATTTATAGAGGGACTGTGTCCTTGGTTCTATGATTATGGGACTCTGAACATATAATATTGGAAGAGAATAGGAGCAGAAATGAAAAAATTCTGAGGAAAACAGGCCAGAAAAGATTCCTGTAGAAGTTTTTGGCTTGTGGGCTTTAATTCGAGACAGCTTAGAATCAAGCCCTGGGACACAGAGGGGAATTTTCCCTGAGGTGGATATAAATGAAACAAAGCCTCTACTCAGCCTGCAGTCACTATTACAATACCATACAATCAAAGTCAGTTTTCATTTGATCATGAAGCTGATTTAAGGGAACAGAAGTCTTGGGATGAGAGTAAAAAGGTCCTGAAGGGGTAAATAAACTTATTATTTTTTCTCTAAAAAACTGAAAACTTTTCAGGTCTTTTCTTCTCAGATGTTTTTTCTCTTTCTCTAAGGGTAAAAATTAAATTCACCTGGAATAAACATTTATCAGAATGGAAGAGTCTCTCATAACTGCCCCAGCATAGAAAAACATCACCTGGACCATTGCAAATCCTTGCTGATAGCGTTTTATCTCCACTTGTAACCAGCAATCAGAAAGCAATTAGTGGAGGGCTACGGGTGGAGCTGTGGCAGAAGCAGTGTGGGAACCACCCACCTTGCTAGGAGCCCAGACTCAGTAGGTGGGGCTATGCACCACCCACAGCCATGAAAGAAGCTATTTGAAAAAGCTCTTTTTTTAATATCAGGGGAAAATATCTTTCTGAAAAAGCTCCTTTTTCAAGTATTCTCATTTAATTTTACTGACCCAGTGAGGTGGGGGAGCAAAGTTGCTTCTGGCAACAAGTGTCTGTCTGAGCACTTGCTGATGGATGTAACCCACTCTGGGGCCAGTGTCAGGTGAAGAATCTGACTAGAGAGGTACACCTGTTAAACAATAATGCAGGCATCCTAATGCAAGTTTACGGAAGACAAAAACCTCCCATGGTAAAAGTAGAAGCTTGATTTTGACTTCAGCTTGAATACAGACCTTGTGAATTGAAGTTTTCTCTTGAACCCAGAAAGGCATCTTGGGAAATGTAGCTTGTAACAGTGTGACAGAATAGAGAAAGACAGCTTGGGAAATGTAGTTCATAAAAGCAAGGAGGCATAGGCAAGTAGGCCTGGAGAAAATGAAGATAGACCGGGATAAAAGCTTTCAAATGTTTCCCATAATACAGCAGCAAAATATTCAAGGGAAATGCTTCCAGTATAACACCCCAAAAAAGCCCCAAATGCCATTTTTTCCATGTGCTTTGTTAGCTTGCCTCGCAGGAAAGGGGGACAAGCAAACAGCCTGCCTGTCAGGTGGGGGTTATTTGCTATGGAAAAGTGAGATGGCAGATTGAGCATAAACAGATATTCCTTATAATCCTCAAGGACAAAGCATAGTGCAAAGAGTCCATAGCAATCTTTAAAAGCAGCTTTAAAAAATTAAGAAGAGTTAATTTTACCCTCAGTTGCCAAATAAAGCTTAGAATGATATAAACTCTGATCTTTAGAAATGATTTGCATGCTTTGTCTTGTGAGAAGAAAATGTAATAGTTCAGTTAAGAAATCTCTTCTAGATGTTTGCTAAAGTAGTCCTGTAGAGTTTGCTTTTGAATGTAAGTTAGTTCTATTTAGAGATTTTTTTCCATAGATGTATGCTAAAGTTTGTAAAATAGTTCTATAGAGTTTCCTTTTGAATGTAAGTTTGTAAAAATTGTAAATATGTATAGTGATAGTCATGGTACTTGTAAATATGTTGAATGTAAAATGTGTAAATGTTGACTGTAGGTGTGTAAAAAGAATAAATGTTGAATATAAGTTTATAAAAAGTATATAGTGATGTTCATACTAGAATTGTTTTTATTAATCTTTCCCTTCAGATATATTTGAACACTTTTTATGTTAGCATAAAATAAAATTTTATGGTCTCACTGCCCCCTGGAAAACTTAAGTGAAGGTGCCATAATTAGGGGTGCTTTTCTGTCTTCTTCCTAAAAGTTTCCACTCGTCATCTGTTTCTGTTCACAAATGGGTAGGCCTCCCACAATCTAGTTTGTACAGAAATTCTACTGCTGTGGTAGGAACACATGTATATATGAGCTACTTAAACAGCTAAAAGTATCTTTATAATTAGCATGGGTTTTTTTTTTACTTGAGTGGATACTTTGAAGTCTTTTGAAATGACTATTTTCTCCTGGGAATCAAAATAGTCTCTTGAAAATTCTATTGAATATATGTTAGGAGAGAGTTTTGATTTAGAAAAGGGCTTGGTGAAGCTAAGACTGCTTTAGTCACCTTAGATTCATTCCACAAAGGCTATTCCATCTTTATTTTTCTCTACTTCTTTACTGAGATGTGTGGCAGCTTTGGAGATCACTATAGATATTTGGAAGCTCTTAGTAGGGACCTGGGTCAGAGCTCAGTTAAACTCTGGGTTAAGCTCAGAGTTAAACTCAGTTAAACTCTACCTGCCAGAGGCTGGTAGCCAAAGGTGGGCAACTTTTTCTTAATAGCTTCCTACCTAAGTCAGAATATGCTTAATGAAAAATGTATCTATGATGGGTAAGGAAGATTATTCAAGAACAACAACCTAAGACAGGTACAATCTATCTGAGGGGGCTGGGGAGCCCTTTATTGTATCAAGAAGTGGGAGTTGTGGAGGCCCGCAAAAGTTTCCTAGTGAGACCTGGGCTTGCTTACCCAGCAGGGCTGCAGTCCAGTATTACTTGACCACATGTGTGGTTACCAGGTGATTGGAAAGGTCTGCACTTGGCTGAGCTATGGGAGGGTTTTTTGCTTCACCCCTTGACATTCCTATAAAAAACCCTTTAAAAGATAGAGGAGTGGCCAGTGGATATTTATCCAGGCCCTTCTGAGGCTATCCTGTGTTTCTGTTTCTTTCCCTTCTATCCTTCTACCTAATGTCTTTTATCTCCTCAAGATTACCCTGTTGTAAATGTGGAAGCTGGTTTCCCACATTTAGAAATTCAAGTTTGATGGAAAAGTATACTCTTGTTCTTTCTCTAAGTGATCAGAGAGCACTTTCTAATGTACATTATGGTGGTATTTTATTTGTACTGAAATGTGATTTTAATTGTATGTTAATATAAAGTTGCTTGGGGGACCGAGCTATTAGCAAGCCATAGGAAAGCAGGGCAGTGGTGGCGTATGCTTATAATTCCAGCATTTGTTAGGCAGAGCTAGTTAAGTCTCTGTGTGTTCAGGGATACAGCCAGCATTGGAGACACATGCCTTTAAGACCTGGAGAGCTGTACTTACAGGCAGTGACGAGGCAGTCACATGTTTGGGTTTACAACCAATGAGAAGGCAGAACAGAAAGACTATATAAAGACAAATACACAGGAAGGAGGTCTCTTTCAGAGAGGTAGGACTACCACAGGAGGAAGGGTATGGTTTTAGCTCTGAGCTCTGACCTCTTGGCTTTCTTCTTTACATTGGTTCTGTGTTTCTTATTTAATAAGACAGTTGGTTACATCTACAGTTCATTATATAAATAACTTATTAATACAGATGAATACAACAAAGAAAATACTACAGAAAAATAATTCTTTTCATTACACACACACATATATAGTAATTGGGTTATCATTTCTGTATGTTTTATGACAACATATATTATATATGCTGAATAATATGGGCCAGTGAGAAGTCTAAGCAGGTAACATCACTTGTTGCCAAACCAGATAACATAAGGTAAGTTACTAGGGTAACTGGGTCCCAAATATGAAAGGGAGAAAAATGCCTCTATCTAGTTGTCTTCTAATCTCCACACATGTGTTGTTGCATGAATGCATGTAAACATAGACACATACCTACATTCATGTGCATCTGCACACACACATAAATGTAATAATTTTTGAAAAATAAAAAATCCATTTTGTCTGTAGTTTTATAGCTGTATATACACATTTAGACAACTGTCATGACATCTGAAAATGCCAATGGAGCCATTTATTTTCTTCCAGACTCTCTTTTGGTACTGTATGATCAACCATACCACACCTATGACTAGGGAAAACAATCTTATTTTAGTTTGTATATTTTTGCTTTTATTTTTAAATCCATTTATTGTATATGCTTAAGGTGAGCTCTATTACATTTTGATATACATACATATTATAAATTTGCATACCTGTACTTTATGTAGACACTACATGTGCACTGAAAACATCTAAAAATCTCTTTGACTTACCATCATTACATACCAATCTACTAGCTGTAGTTTTATTCTGTACATTAATTTCCTACAATTGTTAGCCACATACAACTATGAACTTATATATCTTCTATTCTTTCTGATCTACTATTGATGACCACAGTTCTACTATTTTTTGTTTATTCAACTTTTTAAATCTTTGCATATAAGTAAGAGCACACCTTATATTTTTCTTTGTGCCTGGCATTTTGTTTAGCATAATGTCCTCCACATTCACCAATGGCATTATATCCCTTTTTTTTTTTTTTTTTTTTTTTGGTTTTCCGAGACAGGGTTTCTCTATGTAGCTTTGCGCCTTTCCCTGGAACTCACTTGGTAGCCCAGGCTGGCCTCGAACTCACAGAGATCCGCCTGCCTCTGCCTCCCGAGTGCTGGGATTAAAGGCGTGCGCCACCACCGCCCGGCTATCCCTCTTTTAAAAGCCTTCACAGCATGGCATAGAACTTATTCCATATACACAATGTGCTCCACATGTTTGTTTTATATGTAATGGTAGTATTTCATCCATAACGTGTGTATTACATATATTGCTTTTACCTAGTAAACATTTAAAAAATATTGACACAGGAATTTCCATTGCATGTCACTCAAAGTTAATAAAACTATCTAGCACAAGGTTTCTTGAAATACATGGTCTTCTTTCTTAAATATTCCATATTACTGTCAACAGTGGCTTTACAAGTTTGTATTTGTGTGGTACATATACAAAATGGAGTACTACTCAGCAGAGAAAACCAATGACATCATGAACTTTGCAGCCAAATGGATGGAACTAGAAAATATCATCCTGAGTGAGATAACTCAGACTCAGAAGGACAAACATGGTATGTACCTACTCATAAGTGGATACTAGATATAAAGCAACAGATAACCAGACAACAACTCACAACTCTATAGAAGCTAGCCAACAAGGGAGACCCAAAGAGGGATATATGGATCACCCTGGCAAGGGGAAATAGATGTGATCTCCATGAGTAAACTGGGGATGTGGGGTGGGCAATGGAGGGTAGGGGACGGGGAATGAGAACATGAAGGGAATTAGATGGTTGAGCTGGAACAGGGATGGAGTGAGAAAGCAATGAAAGAGATACCATGATAGAAGACATCATGGGGATAGAGAGAAACCCAGTTCTAGGGAAGTTGCCAGGAATCCCCAAGGATGACCCCATCTTTGACTAGTAAAAATAGTGGAGAGGGTGCCTGAATTGAACTAGCTTACCCCAGTGATCACATCGGTGAATACCCTAACTGTTGTCACAGAGTTTTTCTCCAGTGACTGATGCAAGCAGATGCAGAGATCCACAGCCAAACACCAGGCAGAGCTCCAGGAGTCCAGTTGAGGAGAGAAAAGAAGGATTCTATGAGCAAGTGCATTAACATCATGATGGGGAAACCTGCAGAGATGATCAAATCAAACTAGTGGGAACTCATGAAAGCTGGATCAATGGCTGTGGAGTCTGCATGGGACTGGGCTGGGCCCTCTCCATGGCAAGACCGTTGTATAGCTTGATCTGCTTGGGAGGCCCCCCTGGCAGTAGGATCAGAATCCATCCCTGGTGCATGAGCAGGCTTTTTGGAGCCCACTACCTATGATGGGACAACTTGAGCAGCCTTGAGGCAGGGGAAAGGGCTTGGACTTGCCTCTACTGAATATGCCTCCTCAGGAGAGACCTTGCCTTCTTGTGGGGGAGGGATGGGAGAAGAGGCTGTGGAGGCAGGAGGAGGGAAGAGGGGGGTCTTTGATTGGTGTGTAAAATGAATGAAAAAAATTCTTAATAAAATAAAACAAGTTTGTATTTGTATCAACAATTTTAGAATTCCTTTCTCTGAATATTTACCATGAAATGGTGTATCATTTTTGATACATATCTGAGAAGTTATAAATACCTGAGAAGTTATAAAGTATGATGCAATCATGGTTTTGTTTTTTATGATGACATAGTATGTTCTCTTTTGATTCAAGGTTTCTTCTCTCTGCACTTGTTATTAAACCATGCTATTGTATTAGTAATTTTATTTTACTGCTTTTATTCTATTGTATGCATTTCTATTTATCTGCTCCCTACTTTAGTACATTAGAGTTGTACCCAATCTATAGCTATTAGGAATACAACATTGTAAATGCTCTTGTGCTTGTCATATGCACAGCTTTATTTTATTCAGGTAATGAGCTTGCTGTGTAAAATGACTTATTATGTACTTAATGTTATTAGTCCTTTTTTAAGATTATGTTTAGAGACAGAGGCCTGCCTGATACTAAACATCTCAGGCTGTTGAGAGACACCCATGGGGCAGCCTTATGATAAACAAGTATATGGTGGAGAAATGGGAGAGAAATAGAGGCAGAATAGTTTGTCCATTGTGGTAAGAGGCAGATCTGAAGAAGTGAGGGTGTTAAGGAATGGGTTGATGTGGGTGGCCTGCTTGTCACCCAGGACCAGGGTGATATCTGGTACTGAGCCATTGCTTGGGGCCATGTCTGGGTGTGTGGTCCTACTGCAGTTGATGTTCATGACCTGTGTTGTCACCAAAACATGGGGATGCCCTGGGTTTGGGCTGCCACCTGTGGTCACTATGCTGTCCAGACCCTTGCCACCACTGGGGACATGCTGATTTGAGTGGCCTGTGCTGCCACTAGGGGGCATGATGACATCCTGCCAGAGCTGTTGCCAGTGGCCATGTCTAGGTACATGGCTATAGCAGTCAGGGTCTGTGTTGATATCCATGTCTTCAGTAATCATTTAAGGCCACGCTGATGCCTGGGGTCTGGACAAACACCTGAGTCCATGTTGGTATTTGAAGTCTACTCTGCCCCTGGGGCCATGGTAATCTGAATGGCCTGTGCTGCCACCCAGGGCTATGGTGATGTCCTGGTCTGGGGCCATATCTGGGTTTGTGGACCTGCTGTAGCTAGGATCTGGGCTGATATCCATGGTTCCTGATACCATGGAAAGCCATGTAAATGCCCAGGTTCTGGGCTATCACATGAGACCATGTGAGTATCTCAAGGACATGCTGCAGCTGGGGCCATAAAGATATAAGTAGCCTGCACTGTCTCAAGGTGCCATGGTGATTTTAGGGCCAGGGATGCTTCTGAGAGTCATGTCTGTGTCTATGGCCTTACCACAGCCAGGGTCTGATTTGATGTCTGTGGCCTATGATGCCACCAAAGGCTCCATGGATGATTGGGATCTAGGCCACATCCTCTGGCAATGTTGGTGTCCAAAGGCTATGCTGCTGTTGGGACCATGTTAAATCTGGGCAGCCTGCACTGTTATCTGGGGCCAGAGTGTTGTCTAGACAAGGGCTACTGCTGAGGGACATGTTTGGGTCTGTGACCCTGCTGTAACCATGGTCTTTGCTGATGTACATGGCTCCTGACACCATCAAAGGCCATGCTGATACCAGGGGTCTGGGCTGCCACCTGGAACCATGTAAGTGTCCAAGGGCGATGTTGCCATGGAGGCCATGACAATCTGAGTGGCCTGTGTTGCTGCCTGGGGCTGTGGTGACATCCAGGCACAGGCTGTTACCAGGAACTATGTCTGAGACCTTGGGCCTAACAGAGGTGAGGCCTGTGTTGATGTCTATGGCTCATGGTAACACAAAGGCCACACAGATGCCTGGGGTTTAGGCCACAACCTGTTGGTGTCTGAGGTCCATTTTGCCACTGGGACCATGCTTATTTGGGTGGCCTGTGCTGCCCCACAAGTCTATGGTGTTGTCTGGGCCCAGGCTGCTATACGGGGCAATGTCTGGGCCATCTGGGTCTGTGGCCAAGGAACAACCTGGGTCTAAGTAATATTTCTTCTAAGTATCTAATACTTTGTCTGATGATGTGTCTTTTAATTTTGTGTTAGAGAATGTTAAAGGTCTTTTTGTACATTTCAAAAAATATTTGCATAATAATCACATGGCTGAATTTTAGGTCAATAACTGAGGTAGTCAAAGAAAGGCTCCTAAGTGGATTAATGATAGCACAGTAGTCTCTGGACTGGTAACATTCAAGCTCTCCAGACTCATGGGAGTTCTAGTCAATCAATCATCTTTGAAGAATATGATTTTCAGATTCATTTGATTTTAATGTGTGTGTGTGTGTGTGTGTGTGTGTGTGTGTGTGTGTGTATGTGTATGCATGTATCCAAGTTCTGGAGTTAAAGAGTTCTGTGAGGAACTCAATGTGGATTCTTGGTCCTGAGGTTTTCTTAACCACAATGTCATCTCTGTGTCTCATAGTCTTAAAGAGTCTTTAATGTGCATGTTTTTTTTCTTTTTCTGGCCACTTTAGTTCAGAATAGTAGCATTTCAAACATAGCAGAGCTGGCAGGTGGTGTGTTTGAAACCTGAAAATGAAGAAAGGCCATTTCAGATATTGGAAGATACAGGCTGTAGGCACAAAGCATAGAGCACATATTTTACCAAGACTTGTTGTGTGGTTCAGACCGTCTCTCCCCCTCAGAAATCTGCAGCCTACACAGGGCGTCCAAGTAGATACAGCCACCATCCTTAACCCTAAAGAGACCTTCACTCTTGTAAGTGAAAAATTAGCTTTTTCTAAGGGTGTCTCACTGGGGAAACGCACTATTCTTCAGGGTACGCCAAATGCCCATCAGTCAATGGACAACAGGAAATAAACTCATCTGAACCACTGGATGTCTTTTGTCTCACAATGTCATCTCTGGCATATTTTTTTTTATCCATTCATTTATTTTTATCCTGTAGGTTTTATATATATATATATGACTTCCAGGGTTGTGCTTTTATGGGAATCCTGATCAGTGTTCTCTGCATCTATAACTGTTTCTTGTGTCTTTTCTTGGGGTCTTTTCTTTCTGTTGGTTTTGCCCTATTCCAATTTGTATGTGTTTGTTTTATTTTATTTTATTTTATTATTATCCCTTAGGTGCCTGTTCATTTTCTAATGTGAAACAGAAAGGGAGTGGAGCCTGATGGGAGGGGAGGTGGAGAGGAACTTGGAGAAGTAGAAGGAAGGGAAACTATAATTGAGTATATTGTATGAAAAAAATCTATTTTCAATAAAATTAAAAAAAACCCAAAACAACAACAGAACACCCCCAAACCAGATATCCTGTTTTCCCCAGTAAGAAGAAACCTCTTCTTTCAGACTCCTGCTGAATTGTTTGCTGTGTTAATAGCATATATCATTCTTTCAAATGAAGACATTAATCTTGGTGCCCTTTTCTGAAATACGCCTCTTCTCCCTTGTTCCTCTTTTTACTCTGTGGATCATTTTATTGGTGCATATGTGTGTAAAGACATTATTTTGGGCTGTATCTAGAACTTTAATTCAAACTCAGATGTCAATTATTGACCCAGTAGGAGTCAGATGATTTTAGTTTATAGGGGATGGTATCTAACTCTGGTCCTTATTGGCTTTTTCCTTGCTGGGCCATGCTCATGAATGAAAGGCCACCATCAGTCAGTAGTAGTTTTTAGGGACTCATACAAAGTATAGAAACAGACATTTTTTAGAGGATAGAATTTTCCATGCCTGTATATCAGTTAGTGCCACAAGATTACAGTGGAAAAACTTAACATGTAATTCTGTAAGTTATATAGCCTTTAGATGACTACCTTTAAATTACTTGATGCTTAGCTTATTTTAGTGTATTTACCACTAACTCTGCTTGACCACTTATCCAGATTTCTAAAGTGCACATAGAAAATTTTCTAGGAGACAGATTGGACATGTCGAAAGAAATAATGTGCATTTACAAAATGAAGAACCACTCTGGATACCTTATCTTACAACTGAAACAATTATCTTTTACATCATTTATATGGCAACCTTTAGTGCAGAACAGCAGAATCTACTAATGTGTTACATCCCCAATGATGACTCTGAAAACTCTTCTGAATAAGTTATTAACATTCTAATCTAAACTCTGTGTCCTTTTTGAGAGATCACAACCCAAATAACTAGAGACACTAGTCTCAAATATAGAAGCACTCATTGTGATGATTCATTTATTTACCCATTTTTTTTTAACATTATAGACTGCCATTGTGTCTTTGTTGTGTTAGATTATCACAAAGTCAGGTAAAAACCACATTTATTTATCCATAGTGCTTTTTTTTAAAAAAAAAGATGTACATAGTGATGTATTCGAAGCAAGGCATTAATGGTGTGTGGGAATAGATATATGTTGTGAGGTAGGTAACATGTGCAGTTGGCAAGGTTAAGTAGCATGTTCCTCAGGGGACCTTTCAATATACAGTTGGATGTACACTTTTAGAGCTCCCACACCAGATTTAGTCAACAATATCTATCAAAACTAACTCTTTTGCACAATCTTTTGATTGCTACCCTTATATCTTTATTCCTCAATGTATAGATGACAGGATTCAGGGCAGGGGTGATAGCAAAGTCAGCAATGAACAGGTATTTGTCAACAGAGGATGTGGGGAAGGGCCACACATAGAGAAACATGCACGGAGTGAAAAAAAGTACAACCACAGTGATGTGTGCAGACAGAGTGACAAGTGCCTTTGACAAGTCCCCTGAAGACCTCTTCCAGACTGTGACTAAAATGAAGACATAGGAGAGGAGAAGCAGGAAGAAGGTTCCCATGCTCATGAAGCCACTGTTGGCTGCAACAACAAACTCAAACTTGTCTCTATCAGTGCATGCAAGTTGTATGATCCGAGGGAAGTCACAGTAAAAGCTGTCTACTTTGTTAGGTCCACAAAAAGGCAGGTTTATCACAAAAGAGAACTGGGACATGGCATGGATCACACCAGTGACCCAGCCAGTAATTACAAATGAAATGCATATTTTAGGGTTCATGATACTCAAGTAGTGCAGAGGCTTACAGATGGCTGTGTACCTGTCAAATGCCATGGCTATGAGCAGCACCATCTCCACTCCTCCCATAATGTGAATAAAACAGATCTGAGTCATGCAACTGTGGAAAGAAATTACTTTGCGTTCTGTCAGAAGATCTGAGATCATCTTGGGAACAGTGGTGGAGGAAACCCACACATCATTCAAAGACAGGTTGGCCAACAAGAAGTACATAGGAGAATGTAAGTGAGAGTCAACAATTACTAAAATGACAATGAAGAGATTTCCAAGAATGATTCCTAAGTAGAGCATAGAGAATGTCAGCATGAGAAAAACTTTAGTTTCCCAAGAACTAGAGAGTCCTAGAAGCACAAATTCAGAAACCATGGAGTCATTTAGTCGATCCATTGGTGTGAGCACTTTCAAATCACTAGATGTTAGGAAATGATGAAAAATTGCAGCCAATGCTACAATTGCATATTTTCCACTTATGGGGCTCCTTTATTCTCTGAATTTTAAATCAAGAGAAAAAACTCTGAGTCAGATAGCAAAAGGATAAGTAAATGAAAAATACAAACATAAATATAATATAGAGAGACAAATGGGGTTCATCCTTTTTATTCTAGGACCAGACATTTTGTTGTGGTAGATTTGCCTTGCAGTATATCTAAATATGTTCTCTGAACTCTTCCCTAGATATTTTCAATGTCTAATTACTTCAAGTGTCAGGGAATATTCATATAGGATGCTCTTGGACTATTTTTCAAATTATTCTTTTGTGAATTTGTTTCACTGGTGAAATGGAGATTTAGACTCAAAATTATATTTAAACACATTTCATATGTATTTGTTTTTGTAAAATTACTGCCATATTTTGGTTGACATGCATTAGTTATATTCATTTGTACCCACATTGTGTTTTGAATACATGCAGGTGATGTGCACAGGTATTAGATCTACCTTTTCAGCATTTTCTACCCACCTGCATTCCTATTACCAAACCACCATTGATCAGTCACTATGTTGAGTTTGTTAACATTTTCCACCATGGCAAGAACTTGGACATGTTTTCTCTCGCTGACATTTCCTTTAACACAGTGCCTTGCACTTTTATCTATTGTGCTGTGAATGGCATGATTCCTTTCTTCATATGGCTAATATTTAATTATATATATTTTTTTCAACATGCAAGCTACTATAAATAGTACAGTCATAAGTAAGGAGAAGCATGTATCTCTTTGGTATGATGAATTTATATCCTTAAGATACAACTCATGGTAAAACAGAGGATAAATATGGCAACTCTATTATAACTTTTTGAGAAACTTCTATGATTCCATATAACTGCTACATGAACATTCCCATCAAAAGTGAATAAACCTGAACTTTTACCCTACTTTTAATGAACATTAGTTTCTTTTGGGTTTTAGTAGTAGCTTTTCTAATAGATGATACTGTAATTTTATTGTAGTTTTGATTTGTATTTCTCTTATGGCTTACCATCTTAACACAGAATTTTAAATATTTATTTCCTTTTTCATGAGTATGAGGTTTTTTTTGCCTGCATATCTATATGGGCACCATGTATTTGCAACTCACATTGTGATCAGAAGAGGACATTGAATCCTCTGGGACTGGAGTTACTGCAGTCTTTGAACTACTTTGTGAATGCTGGGAATTAAATTTGGGTTCTCTGTAAAAACAATAGATAGTCTTTTCCATTGGACCATCTCTCCATCCCCAATAGTGAATATTTTTCTGTAGATCATTTGGGCATCTATATTGATTTTCTTCAGAAGTGACATTCATTCTCATTGTCCATTGACTTTTAAATTGGTTCTTCTTTTGTCAGGGGTGGATTTAGCATTTTGATTTTCTTAAATCTTAGAGATGAATGTTTATATCATTCTATTGTTTGTCTTTCTGTTTGGCTATTTTTCTTTTTGCTTTGTCCTATATAAGCTTTTCATTTACCTCTCTTTCATCAGTTTTTTTTCACTGCAGAGCAGTTTTGGAATCCTATCCAAACGTATGCCTGTACCAATGGCATAAATTGTATGACTGTTTTCTTGTAGTTTATTATTTTTTTTATAATTCATGACCTACATGTGTATGTTTTGCTTTTTCTATGCAACTTATTGTGGAGGTTACCCACTAACATTGAGATGATTTTTAAAACATTTAGCTCATGACAGTTTTGTCATGACTCTGCTTAAACATTGACATTCAGGGGCTCTAAAGTAAACATATTATTAGTTTAAAAATTACATGTCAATATGTAGCATTTATTATGTACTTTTTTGTGCAGAGATATTTAGCAAGCCCATAAATTCTCTATACAATGTAAAATCCTGTATATGTTCTACACTCTTTATCCAGATTTGTATGTTAAGAACAATTCCCAGGGTTGCAGAAGGATAGAGTCAGGTCCAGGACTTACATTTAGTAATTGAGATAACGTATTCATGTATTCAAGTTTTTGACTACAGTACTATGCTATTCTGATTTGATACTTTGAAATATACTGCAGGTTTCCCCAAATCCTCCAATCAAACATCCTTCAACTTCTGTGTCCTATAGCTATTATAAAACCATTTAAGATAAAAATATCTGAACTGGTGTCCCCTATAATTACACTTCTCTCTTGTCAGCCATCCCTTACCAACCCTAGCTGTTCAGTCAGTCCTACCACCCCACTTGCCATAGGTACCTTGTTACCTGAGAGAAACTCTATTCTGGATATTCCCTATAGCAATTGGTTTTCACTTACTGTTTTACTGTATATCTCTACAGGATTCGGTCCTGATTTTATTAATTTGTTTTTGTATATTTCTAAGCCTTTGGCTTATTGGCTTCATGAAGTTCTTATTACCACATGATTTCTATCCTGTTATGATCCCCAGCCCCAGTTTTTAAATGATTACAGCCTTATCTCACATAAGGAAGATGAGGTCTGCTTTTTTTTAAACATGTAATGATATTTCTATTTTTTATTGAAAATTGGGCATGCAATGTCAAGTTAGCATCTTTCCTGAAAGCCATTCCCTCTCAAAAGGGAAAAAGACCTTCATATAGACAAAGTGTTACTTTGCTCATAGTCTTATTTGTGTAGTTAGTGTTTTTGCTATTAAGAGTGTAGTAGCTACGATGCATAAAGCCCATGTCTTACATGCAGCTCAGTGGAAACTTGAACAATCCCAGCATTCAGTGTCCATGTTGAACAACTTCACCAAAGCCATCAGTTCTTTATGGAGGTTTCTTCTAGTGATGTTTGAAAATGAAACTCTACTCTTTATGATTTGTTACAAACAGAGCATTCTGTTAATGGCAACTAAATACATTATGACATTTTCTCCATCAGTTTTCTCCAAATTTGCCTACAACATTTCTCCATACTTTTTATTTTTGTATTGTGATGGGTTCTCCTATGCTAACCCATAATATTTGGTATAACTCATGCACATTAAGTCCTGTTTAGTATTTTCAGCATCATGATACAATGTTTATTTAGTAACTAACTATTAAATTATTCAACTGTAGAGGTAGTTTTGGATCCCAGAGTAAAATGTCCAAAGTCAAATATGGTACACTCATGAACAAGTCCTTTTTACAGCTTTAAGTTAATCTGAAAGCATGAACTTATTTTCATATAGTCTTACCAAATCTGTTAATATATATCTTCACCATTCTCCAAGATACACAAAACAGTCATACCACAGGTTTCTGCTCTTGACATACATTTTCCAATTCACAGGTTTTACTACCAAGTAATTTCTACTGTTTAATTTGTGTACCTACTGTTGCTGCTTTTGGTTTCCTGTCTTCATATTTTCCCATGTTGAAAATGAAAAGTGATTGCATTGTTTCCCCCCATGTTCTGATTAATTGTAATGTGTTTCCAATTAGCATTGCTTAGCTCTCCTACTGAAAGTCTTGATGAATTAAGTCCTAGAGCATATCACATAGAACCCTGAAAGACAAAAGCACAATGTGATTTAAGATATTACTTCAGTAAATTTTATTGGCTATTTAACTCATTCATTTATTGTAATTATTTTTGTATCCCACAAATTGAGCACAGAGCTTTGAACAAGTTATGCAAGGGTTCTAACATTGCTGGACCCCAGCTCAACCACAACTCACAAATGAGTTAGTTTGCTAAACAATTGCTACTATATGAATCCAAATATTGATTATTTATAAAATATTGTAACAGAATTACTATACTTTAATCCAATAACTTCATATTATACATGAAATATTAAAGATTAATAAAAGGAAGGAAACCTAAAAATGCTATGGTCCAACAACATTTGGTAAGTAGAGATGATTTAATCCAGCAATAATATTTGGAAGAAAGTAACAAAGAAAGAGTCATTTGAAGACCATAAATGTGTTTGCCTCAAGAAATTTAAGTCAAGTAAAGAAAAATATTTAGTCTATCATTGTCACTTAAAAACACATACAATATAATTAAAATATAATAAAAGGATGACATTTATGAAAATAAATGACAATATACGCATTCACTTGAAAAATACAAACTTCTTAAATATATTTAAACATTGAACAAAATGTGAGATCCAACCATGCCTATGGGTAAAATGACTGAAAGTCACAAAGTAATAATTACTTCATAAAAAATGAATGCAACCACTGCACATGTGTATGACATGTTCTGGAAGGTGCCCCCTGTGGTCTTATCGGATGATTCACTTTGCTATTTGAGCCATAGAGATCACAAAATTATATAATTATGCTGTGATCAGTTAAACTAAAATTAAAATGAAAAGTAGAATGAACACAGTAAAAAATAGTTATGAGTTCATTTAAATATGCTAAGTGATTTATTACAAATATGTTGGAACATGAATGAGTAATAAAAATCATAGCTTTTGCTGGTTGATATAAATGCAGGTCAATATGGAGACTGTAGGTTTCTGATAATCTAATTAAATGTCTTATAAAAAATCTTTGGGTGACTAGAAGTCTCTAAATGATTACATTCTACAGAAAAGACATAGACTAACATTAAGATTTATATGTGTGTTTGTGTGTGTGTGTATCTGTGTGTGTGAATGTGTTTATGATAAATGTGTGCAGATATGCAGAGAAGCTAGAAGAGGTCATTGAATACATATTCTGATCCTCTTCAAGGGCAAGATGTGTTCTTAACCACTGAATCATCTTTCCAACTCTGGAAATTATTTTTAAACTTTAGGTTAAGATTTTCTTTAAGGTCAAAAGTTTCAGAAACCATTTCCATCTAGTCCTATGATACTTCCTGAGATTATGGTAACCCTGTGGCTGATGTGGACTGAAATGCTTCTCAGCCTCAGTGATGGGACCGTGAGTCACAGTGACTTCACAGGGCAAAGGGATTATTGAAAAATAAACCTTTTTAACTCTGACCCTGTCATGCTATTTCATGTATCTATATTTAAAGTAAACAGGAAGGCAAAAGTTAGAATGGATTTTTTACATTATTTTACATTACTATATATTTGTGAAAGTATAAATTAATTAGAAATAGACTTGTTTCCTAAGAATACAGGATAGTCAAATAGAATTTATTATATAAAGTAGGTTTGTACATTGTTAAATCTGTAGTAATTAGAAAAAAGTTTCATTTGTAGAATTACAGAATTAATTTAATATTGTATTCTGGGAGGGAAATATAAGCTACCTTTTACCTTATTACTATTTTATTAAGTAATAAGTTCTATGTTTATTGTAAAGCTCAGGTAAGCTTTAACAAAGCTTAAATATATTATCTATATTAATCTCAGTGGGTACTAGATAAAATAGTCTCAAGAATTTAAATTGTTCTTTTCAAAATTTCTTTCCATATTTATTTAAGTAAACATCTTTTTTTTCACCATGGTAGATGTTAAATCTTGCTTTGCTCATTCATATTAGTAGAAAGTGTCAGACCTATAATATACAGTAATGATTGTCTGGCTTCTTGTGGAAACTTTGAGTTCAAGAAAATGAAGTCATTAAGATGACAGAAGACTCATCATCCTGGAGGTGAACACATACACAGATAAACACACACACACACACACACACACACACACACACACACACACACACAATTAACAGAGATTGAACAGAGGTTCACATTACTATTAAAAACACTTCAACTATTTTTGTCATCAGAGTTGAGTGTATGTTATTACGTTGATGTTAACAGTTGAGCACATCTGAATTCACTTTGCGTAAGTGCTAAAAGAGGAAAAAATTGAAATTATTTAGAAAATATCAGGATCAAAAGATCTTGCATTCTATTTGAAAGTCATTCATTGCACTCCAAGTTAATTTCATGGGCCCTTGTAAGAATATAGGACTCCTCTCTCTCTTTCTTCGTGTGTGTGTGTGTGTGTGTGTGTGTGTGTGTGTGTGTGTGTGTGTGAAAGTGCAACAAATGAGTTTCAAAACTACTCACTGGAGAGAAAAATCTATAAGGCTTGTGGTTGGGACACACATGAATAGTATATTTGGAACTCTAAGATCCATATTTAGGAGTATAAAAATGCCACAGGGAAAATATTCTGAATTAGCTGATTAGATGGAAATGATATCCCTAAATCAAAAAGTTTGTCATGCACTTACCTAAAGGAATTACCTATGAAATCAGTTTCTTCTTGGCTAATGACATTGGTTTAGCTTCTGCCTTTGCTCTGAGATGCTGTTGAGCTCATTTTCTACCTTGACCAACTTTAATGAGAATTCTTTCTCAGTGTAGAATGCTGTATAGTAATGCTTCTTTGTGGAAAATCATTGCAGCTCTATGTTTTAAATAGAACCCCAACTTGGTAAGACTTTCTTTAGCATTTTCCCAGGGGAATCTCCTAGCCACCTACTTTCTCTGAGTTTAGCCCTCAAGTGACTGATGCTTTATCAAACTTAGATTTGAGTCAGGCTAGTAAAATGCAATAAAGAATGTTGTTTAAAAGCAAAATGATGAGGATGGTTAAACATGTGTCTGTGAAAAGAGAACAACACTATTTTCTCTGTGTACAGTGTTTCAAAAAGAACTAACATGTGAAATCCAGTTCTAGGTGGCTGTCACGAGTTAAACAGAAATGGACAGAGACACCCGGGGTGGCACTGGTAGGCTACCACTGTATGCATAACTTAAGCCCCTCTTTGACCTTCTGTTTCTTGTGATTCAGGTGAACAAGAAGGCATCATTGTTTTCTCTATTTTATTCTTTAGCATTCTGGAAATTTGATTGTACAAATTCTATGCATATCATTAATCGAGGAAAAGATAATGGAAGAGTAATTTATCATGTACAGTAAAGAAATTACATATGCAGCATAATTTAGGATAAATGCAATTTACTAGATGGATTTTAGCTACTGTTAAAAATGCCTTCTAATTGCATCCACCCTTTCTCAATATTATTGATTGTAGGGGCAATATGACATAACCTGTTATTGTTTCAAAGTGATACTGTTCTCATGCAGAAGTGAACATAGAATGGCCAAAGCAATGTCAAAGAGAATATAATCTGAGAACTAATGATATAAGAATTTAAGTTGTAATTGAGAAAAAGTGATGCTACTTTCTCATTTAAACTTTAGAATGTGTTTATTGCATGGAGCAGACGTTAAATCTAGCAGAATGTGGTTGGTTACTCCCAGACCAGCCATGACACTATTGTACTAATGGGCACATCTGACTGTCAAATTAAAAAATACATTTATTTATATTTTATGTGTATGTGAGTGTGTTTTTGCGCACATGCATGACAGCACTCACTCAGGCCAAAAGAAGCAATAGGATACTTCGAGCTGGAGTTACATAAAACTATGGCCCACTTGATGCTGGGAATTGAATCCTAGTTATCTGTAAGAGCATCAAGTTCTCTTTACCACTGAACCATCTCTCTAGCCCCCAGATAAGCCAATTTTAAAAATTAGAGTAAAAGTAAATTAAATAAAACTAGCAAACATTAAAACAAAGTTAAAACTTTGAAAAGATTTTTGGATTTAAAAAAAATATAAAAGCAGATGTCATGGAGAAGGGAGAATACTCAAGCTCTGGCTCACCATGTAAGATTAATGTGGTCATCTGCCTTCATCCAAGAAGCTTCTTATTGTAGCTTGTGGTGGAGGTACGGGTCAGGGAAAGTTAATACAGAAACCCATAGTTTGCCAAAGTGCTACAAAGAAGTGATTGTAGAATGCTCAGTCCTATATGTAACACCCACATATCTATCCCTCTCCAAACATCAGGGAGCAGTGCAGAAAAGGGGGCAGAAAGAATGAAGTCAGAAGATTGGGAGGTGTGCAACACACAGGCATATCTGAACATGGCACAGCTCTTGCACTCATGAACTCGCTGCAGTTGTGGTTATGTGCAGTTGTGTGCAGTGCACGGGCTCTGGGCCACCAACATCAAGTATTGTGGAAGTGGCCTCACAGACAGGCTATTGGAGGATAGTGGTTTCTGGAGGAGGGGATGCAATCTTCTTTAGTGTGTGGATTATAAAGCATTAGGGATTAGATCTGAGATACCAAAAATGCATCAGTGTTGTTTTAAGGAAAGAAATAAAAGTATTTCATTTTAGAGTTATTTAAACAAAAATGAGTCCAGAGTTGAATTCTCTATTGTATGTTCTCTGAGTTTTCTGTCCTCTGTCATTTGAGTCTGATTCTGTGCCTGCGTAAAAGCTTTCTTGCAGCATGTTTGTCACAGTATCTTTGTGTCTACCCTGTGTGTGTGTGTGTGTGTGTGTGTGTGTGTGTGTGTTATAAGCTATGTGTATGAGTGGTATCTGTGTGTGTGTGATGTTATTGTCATATGTAACAAAAGAACTTGCTGTCTATATATGAACAGCAGAGAAACCATCACATGGCGAAGGAATGGAATAGTTTACAGTATTTTTTAACAGAGTTTTACAAGGGATTAAGTCACTGGCTCCAACTGATCCCAACTCACCCAGAAAACAAACATCATTGATTATCAACCAATAACCATAAATGGTTGCTTTCAGCCTTTATGGTTGATTTTTAGGAAGGTAGTTTACACTTCTGTATTTGTTGCTTTCAGCAAGTAATACACATATCTGGGCCAGGGGCTTGGAAAACCACACAGTTTGAGATTGCAGCTTAGGTTACAAAAGTTGTTTACATGGAAGCCCAAGGTAAGTAAGGATGATTATTACAACATTCTCTTAAATCCAGGTTAAACAGTTTGAGTACACAGTAGATTAGAGGTCACAAATTAAGTGACTTCAAGATGTACTATGAACTTTGGCTGTGAAGTCCAGCAAAATCTCCAATTTCTTAGAATATAAGTCAGAATTTATTCAACACATTACATTTCTTTCAAACGGATAGTATAATGTTAAAAAAAATGTACTAACCATCCTGAATCAGCATATAAAGTGAACATACTTTGCTTGGCAAAATATAAATGTTGTGAGATACAAATTTCTTTTTTTCCTCAAGAAAGATAGGAAGATATCTTAAGACTATATGACAGGTGGAAATTTATTAGTTTCTTTTTAGCTTTTCTATGGATAATAAAAGTGTAGTCAGCACAAAATGAATAATCAACTCCAATTAAGTATGCCATTATTGTCAGTTAACTTGAAATAAACTATCTAATAGTTTTAAATTGCTGAATAAAGCAAATTAAATTGTCTCAACATAGCAGTCTTCAGCTATGCTTATAGGAGAGTAGTCAAAGATGCATTTTGTACTTCTGTAGATTAGGATATTTTCCTCAGATTGAATAGCTGAGTAATCATTCTCCTCATTGCCACCTTCATGTCTTTGTTCCTCAGTGTGTAAATGGCAGGGTTCAGGATGGGCATAATCAGGAAGTCCAAAATAGCAAGAAATTTATCCACTGGAAAAGTAGGAAATGGCCACATGTACACAATGATGCATGGCCCAAAGAACAGAACCACCACAGAGATGTGAGCAGAAAGGTGTAGAGAGGGCCTTGGACAAATCACCTGATGAATGTTTCCTTACCAGTTGAGAAGGATAGCAATGTAGGAGATAATCAATAAGAAGAAAGGTGCCTATATGAAAATAAACCCACTATTGGCAGCAGTAACCATGAACTGCATTTTTGTGGGGCTCTGTGCAGGCCAGTTTGATAAAAACTGAGAAAGATCACAGTAAAAAACTATCTATCTTATTAGGACCACAAAATCTCAAATGGACAACAAAAGCTAACTGGGCCACTGAATGAAGGAACCCAATGATCCAAGCACCAGAAAGAAGCAAAAGGCAAGTCTGTGGACTCATGATGGTCAGGTAGTGGAGGGGCTTGCATATGGCCACATATCTGTCTCAGGCCATGGCTATCAGCAACACCATCTCACATCCCCCTAAGACATGAAGGACAAATATCTGGAAGACACAGCCTGGAATGAGATGATATTGTGCCCAGAATACAGGTCAGAAATCATTTTGGGAACAGTTAAGGTGGAAAGACATAAATCAATGAATGAGAGGTTTCCCAAAAGAAAGTACATAGGGGAATGTAAATGTGGGTCAAAGGCCACTGTATGCACAACAAAGGTGTTTCCCAGCACAATGGCTACATAAAACACCATAGAGAAGGCAAGAAAGAAATGTTGTATTTGTCTAGATGTTGAAAGTCCCAGAAACACAAATTCAGACACCTCTGTGTAATTTATTTTAAGTATTTACTCTTTCTGCTGTTACCTAAGGGACAGAAAACCAAGGTGTTTTAAAAAGAATTTGTTATCAATATATAGTTCAAAAAGCAATTCAGAGTATTTTCTGACTGAATTAAATCTAAATAAGTTTTTATTATCACCAGAAAGCATTTTGAAAATTCCTTAAATCATTTTTCTGTCCAACAAATAGTCGATAGTTTTCTGCCAGAACTATTGGTGAAATTATTAAGGCCACTCCACTTAGTTAAAAGGAAGATTTATTTAGTGGGCAACTTACAAAAAGGGAACGGTAAATCACAGTGTCTGACATGGTGTATTGCAGTCCAGTGGTGTTCTCTGGAGCTCTGCTTGGTTCACCTCCACCGTTTAGGGTCCCAGCACAGAAAGATTGCTCCCCATCATGCTCTTGGTTCTCCAGGCCCCTCCCCTGGCCCCGACTTGTAGGCATGACAGTTGCCAGAGTCTCAGTGGGGTTGGAATTTCCAGATCCAAGCTGGAATGGCTACCCACTACATCTCCCCCTTTTTGTCTAACTAAGAAGGTTCTAAACTAATACAAGACTATATACAAAGGAATGGTTATCAAATATTGTCCAGGAATAATGAGGGATAATGACCTAGATAAGATGGAACTACAACCAATGCAAACAATATCAAGCAAGAAACACATACTAAAATCCAGAGAAGTATAGAGCATAGGTAAATGGCATGCTATAAAGATCATTCCAAAAGGTATCCTATCCTAAAGAACCTGAATCTAATACTTAATATGTTCTATCTAAAATATTATATATACTAAGTTGTAACTATAACTGCTATTCTTCAATACCATCAAAGACCTGAGAAGGAACATAATGGTACCTGAGAAATTGTAAATGGATGCAAGCATCTTTTGTGAACCTTGCAAGAATAGACCAAGACAGCTGGCAGCATGGACAGTCACCTAATGTTTCTCAGCATTGTTGGTTCATTCAAATTGGCTACAGGCCTAGAATATCTGACAGACCATTTTCAGAAGCAGGAATTCTGAAAGACCACCTTACCCTGTCTTGGTGGAGTACAGTGGTCACTTTCCTTGTGTCCCACTTGTCCAGAAAGGACAGCATTGCATTTGTACTGTCAGCCGTCACGGCAAGGGCAGTTCTTTGCCCAGTAGGCCATTTTGTGCCAAAAAGACAAACTTCCAAATGGAAATGTCTTAGAAGCCCAACATTCTCTCGGGATCAAATTGGTGCAGCCAGGAGCAATTGTGTCCCATGTCAACCAAATTCTAAGTTATTTAAATGCCATATTCTCTAGGTCTATGAAGTGTTTGAAGATTACCTGTCCAACTGACCTATGTATCTGTAAATCCAGATAACCTCACTAATGTAACTATAGAGATGACAGGCATAGGTGACTATAAATTTATAAGTCTTAGCTACCAAAATAATCTAAGGACTAGGGCTTCACATAAACAAGGTAAACAGTCTATAAGCAAATGTATGGAGAAGAACGATGACTTCAAAATTGTGACAATACACAAGATATTTATAACAGAGGTAGGAATATATAGTGCAATATGCAATATGACAATACTCTTAAATATATATCAATATACCGAATATCCTAAACAGAAGTAGAACATACCTAAAATATGACAGATATAAATTTACATTTGTATCAATATAAAAATATTTCAAATAAGAGTAGAAATATATGTACATTATAACAAATATATTTCTGTATTTGTATCAATATACAAATTTTCTTAAACAGGAGTATAAAAATAGTTTACATTTGTATCAACATATAAGAATCCATAACTGTACAAATTACAGTGCAAATTATCTAAGGTTGCTATTTTACTAAATTTGTTTACCAGTATATACAATGATCTACCATCATATTTTATACCTATCCATTCCATTTCTTCTCCCCCCCTTTTTTAGAATACTGAGTCTAATATTTTCTTCCACCCCAACCCTATAACCATCATCCATAACCCTGACAATTATGAAACCTAAGGGAGAAGGGGTGTCATTTTGTTAGAATTGCTTCCCAACGTTTAGGGGGTGATGTTATCTCTGTTGGGTAATGTGAGAAAGCTCAGATAGTTAAATCTCAGTTAGACTAACTGTAGGTTCTGCAGCAAGATTTAGAGTAATGGTTAAGATTGTCTGAAATTCTGGCAAGAAGTGTAGTATGATAATGATTACCATGGCATCATTCTGGATTGGGTAGAGTTGTTGTTGTTGGGGCCCCATCTTCCTTCTCGAGACTTCTGAGATTGCTATTGGAAAAACTTATTTGTTATCAAAAATGGGAGGGTTGGATTTAAAGAGGACATAGCATGAAAGAAAGGATTCTGAGAAATCAAGAGTAAGCATGGAGAGAATTAGAATTTAGAAGACAATGGTCCCTTTTTATTGGTTTCCTTCTGTCTCACACCAGAGGACTCATCTGATATGGGACTGAAGAATCTCTCAAACTTTTCTTTTAGCAATATGCTTGGGTTTAGAGAACGAGTGAGCCAATTCCATCTCCAAAGCCAGCTTGGCTTATAATTGAATTGGAACCACAACTTTTCTAGATTGATAGAGAGATAGATGTTAGACAGTGAGATTTTACCATGTGTAGATTGGTACCAATAGATTCTTTCTTTCTGCTGTAAACTTCCAGATATCCAAGGCCTTATGATTTTTGGAAGATGGGTATTTCCATTATCCTGGAAAGACAAAAATAGAACCTTACCCCACCCTTTGATTGTTAATTTTTTCTTACAACTTGTAGAGATGTCACATGGGTGGATGATCTTTTACTTCTCTTCATCAAGGGTTTTTTCCTGTTCGAATCGAATTTTTATTAATTTTGTTAGTATCCTTAGCTTTTCTTCTCCTGCAGAAACAAAGGCAAAACCCCTTTCCCAACATAGAACATATCCAGGTTTCCATTCTGAGGTCAGCACATCCTTGAAACAAACTGGTTGGTTTAGCTCAGGAGTTTTGTCTGTCGTCCAATGTCTCTCCGCAGCTGTTGTTCCTTTCTCATCAGCATTGAGAAAATTCAAGGATAATAAAGCACTATGCAGTCTATTTCTAGGAGTCATTGTTACCTGTTGCTGTTTATTTAACATATCCTTTAAAGTTTGATTGGATCTTGCTATGACTGCTTGGCTTGTGGGATTGTGTGGTATACCTGTAATATGCTTTATATTGTAATAAGCAAAGAATTGTCTCATTTTATTGGAGACATATACTGAGGCATTATCTGTCTTAATTTGTACAGGTATTCCCATGATGGCCATTACTTCTAATAGGTGTGTAATCACAGAATCAGCCTTTACAGAACTCATAGGAGTTGCCCATTGAAATCCTGAATAGGTGTCAATGGTATGATGTACATACTTTAATCTTCCAAATTCTGCAAAATGAAACACATCCATCTGCCAAATTTCATTTCTTTGTATACCTTTTGGATTGCTCCCTGCAGGTAACAGATTTTGGTTATAGATGGAACAAGTAGTATATTTTTTCACAATATCCTTAGCCTGTTGCCAAGTGATGGAGAAATCCTTCTTCAAACCTTTGCTATTTACATGGTATTTCTTGTGACATTCTGAGGCTTCTAGCACATTACCTATTAGTAACTGATCAATCTCATCATTACCTTGTGCTAGAGGTCCTGGCAGACCTGTATGGGATCTGATATGTGTTACATATATATGATGTTCCCTTTTTCTGATGATTTCCTGCAATTGTGTGAATAATGAAGTTAATTCTGTATTATCAGGAATAAATTCAGCAGTTTCAATATGTAAAACAACTCTCTCTGCATATTGAGAGTCAGTGACTATATTGAGGGGTTCTGTGAAGTCCATCAGTACCATAAGAATGGCATACAGTTCTGCCTTTTGTACAGAGCTGTATGGACTTTGTACCACTTTACTTAAGTCTCCTGATTTATATCCTGCTTTCCCTGATTTATTTGCATCAGTATAGAATGTGAGGACTCCAGCAATTGGCTTTTGTCGTACAATGTGAGGAAGGACCCATTCAGTCTTCTTTATGAATTCTATTCTCTTGCTTTTGGGATAGTGGTTGTTAATCTCTCCCAAAAAGTTACTGCAGGCTCTCTGCCAGTATTCGTTATCTTTCCATAGTGATGAAATTTCCTCATTAGTTAACGGTACTACAATTTCTGATGGGTCCATTCCTGTCAACTGGTGAAGTCTTAATTTACCCTTTTGAATCAAATCAGAGATATTTTCTATATAAGTCTTTAATTTCTTTTTTGGTTTACGTGGTAGGAATATCCATTCCAATATAATATCTTCCCTCTGCATCAAAATACCTGTTGGGGAATGTCTGGAGGGGAATATGACAAGAATGCATTTAAGTTCTGGATCCACATGATCCATATGTGCTACTCGAATTGTCTTTTCTACTAGAGCCAATTCATTCTCAGCTTCGGCTGATAATTCTCTTTGACTGTTTAATTCTTTGTCCCCTTCTAGAGTATTAGCCAAATTTTTGTAGTCCATCTTTGGGTATTCCCATGATACCCAGTAAGTTGGAAATGCTTCCTAATAACTATTGAAAATCATTAAGAGTCTTCAATCTATCTTTCCTTAGTTGTACCTTTTGGGGTCTAATTTTTTTGTAGCTCTATTTTTATATCCTAAGTAATTAATAGAATCTCCTCTTTGTATTTTTTCAGGAGCAATTTGCAGTCCCCAGGGAGGCAAAACATTTTTACTTCTTCAAACATGCTTTCTAATGTATCTAACTTTGGATCAGCTAATAGGATATCATCCGTATATTGATAAATTATGGATTGTGGAAACTTTACACGAATTATCTCTTATAGTTTCTGCACAAAGTGTTGGCACAAAGTAGGGCTGTTTAACATTCCCCGTGGGAGCACCTTCCATTGATATCTCTTGACTGGCTGAGAATTATTATAATTAGGTACTGTGAAGCCAAAATTTTCTCTATCATTTTCTTGTAAGGGTATGGTAAAGAAACAGTCTTTTAAGTCAATAACTATTATAGGCCATTTTGGGTAGCAGAGAGGGCAAGGGCATCCCAGTCTTTAGAGAGCCCATTGGCTGAATTACTTTATTAATAGCTCTCAGATCTGACAGCATTCTCCAGTTACCAGATTTTTTTAAAATAACAAATACAGGAGAATTCCAAGGGCTGGTAGATTCTCTAATGTGTTGAGCCTTTAACTGCTCTTGAACCAGCTGTTCTAAAGTTTGTAGCTTCTCTTTTGTCAAAGGCCATTGTCCAACCCAGACAGGTTAATTAGTTAGCCATTTTAAAGGTAAGGCAGTTGGTACTTCTGAGAGTTCAACAACAGTCGTGCTCTGTTTGTGAACAGCCTAAATGGTTGGTGACTGATTTTTATAGCATGTCATGATATTATTCCTAGAAACATGCATTGTTCTGTATTCCTTTTCTGAAAGTGTAAGAATTTTAATCTGGGTATTCCACTGTTGTAACAGATCTTGGCCCCAAAGATTTACTGCTATATTTGCTACATATGGCTTCAGACTTCCTCTCTGTCCTTCTGGCCCCATGTATTCAACCCATCTTTAACTCTGTTTTATCTGAGATAGGGTGCCAATCCCTAAAAGTTGGACATCTACCTCTTGAAGAGGCCAATTCGGATGCCATGATTTTGGTGTAAATACAGTCACATCTGCACCTGTGTCTACCAGGCCCTCCAGAACCAGGCCATTAATTCAAATTCTAAGCTTTGGTCTTTGTTCATTTATGGAAGTCTGCCAAAATATTTGTTTTATAATGTTCTTTGTAAACTGTGATCCATCTATCAAAGCTGTTTTATCATCCATTGCAGTATCGGTTTTTCCATTAGGCATTGGTTTATTCAGTTGTCCTGGAGAGGAATTTCTTCCACAGTGGCTGGGAATGTTTGTACTACATTTGATTTTGGGGCCTACAAGAGGCCCCCTGAGTCGTTTCCTGCCAGTAAAGGGTTGCCTTGTATATCTATTTTTTATCTGCACTCACTGGTCCAATGTTGGCCTTTGCCACGTCTTCTACATAATCCAGGAGGTGGTTGGGGTCTCCTGTTTAGGCTATTCCTAGAAGGAGTATTACTTCTATGAGTACCCCATGTACAGTTTTTACTTATATGACCTGGTATACTACATTTAAAACATTTGGTACTATGGGGCCTTCTTTCACCTCTGGAATTTGTCTCTCCTATCCAAGTTTCATTACTGTAGTTGAAAGACTGAACACCATTAGTATATTGAATCCATTCTTCCAAAGGAGCTGATCTGATCTTTAATGGTGTAAGTATTCTTTTGCATTCTGCATTAGCATTGTTGAACACCAAGGACTCAGTTTATACTTTTCTTAATTCTTTATCTGACACAGCTCTTGTTATAGCTGTGTTCAGTCTTTGTAAAAAATCAGTGAAGGGTTTGTGCGGTCTCTGAAATATCTTTGTGTATACCTCAGTTGGTTTTCCAGGTTCTGGAATTTTTTCCCAAGCATTTAGAGCTGCTGTACAGCATAGGGATATTGTATGCTCATCGTAAGTGGCTTATACATTCCTGTCAGTGAAACATCCCTCACCAAGTATTTGATCTTGGGAGATCAAAAAACCTCTGAGTATACCTTGTTGTTCTAAATTTTTTGCCTCCTCTCTCAACCAGTTTTCCCACTGTAACTGCTGGTTATATTCCAGAACAGCTGAAATTAACTGATGCCAGTCATCTGGAATGATTCTATGTGAGGTAGACCACGAATTTAACATCTGTTTTACATATGTGGAGTGTATCCCATGTGTAACTACTGCTTCCTTTATATTTTTAAAGTCCCTTGTTTGAAATTGGTTGTAATGTATATGTCATTTATGGCTCGGGGTGTGTGTCATCTGCTGGCTTCTCATGGACAATAACAGGATAAGCCATTATATGAGAGCCATTTGGAGATGTTACAACCTCTATGGTCTTGACCTTCTGCTTATTAGTTCCCTTGTCATGTTTACCGAGAGTTTCTTCTAGGGCTTGCAAATGAGCACCTAGGGTCTGTTCTAGGGTGTGAACCTCCTCTCTTGCAAGGGACTCCAGATTTCTCATGGAATCATAGAAGTTTTTATGTTCCTCAGAAACACATGATTCCATGGACCTTATCCTATCAATTAACGATAATCTTTCTTCCTTATATACTCTCTGAGTAGCCACAACTTCACTCTGGAGAGTTAGTGTTCTATCCATTAAATATTCATATTTATTTTCAATAAAATCAATTTTGGGTACAAGCCTGTTTTTTAAATCCTGATTAGCAGATTCTAGAGAAAGAATCTTCTTCTGTAAGCCTTCACTGCTATCTTTGAAAGCCTGTAAATCCTGGTTAGCAGATTTCAGAGAGAGAATCTTTTTCTGTAAGCCTTCATTGCTATCTTTTAAAGCCTGTATCAGTCCCAGTAATGACTCATCTTTGTTCTTAAACCAGCGTTTGAACACTGTGTGAATTATTATGATGAATGCCAAAATGGTATAGCCCAGATATGCCTTAGGAATGTTGTATATTTCAAGGAAGATGTCATTCATCATACAGGCAAATGGTTTTTAAATTCTTGTGAGGTAATGTTGTCGGCCATTTTACAAGAATTACTAAAAATTTGTTAGTCAGTTTTAAGGTGTAAAATTATCAAGTACCTTTACTTGAAACAATATGCTTACCTTTCGTAGTTTTGGGGCATGTAGTAGTACTTTTCAGCCAGCAGGTGTCATTGGTACAGCCCCAAAACAGGGCCTGCTGGTGATCTTGGCTGGAGTTGGAGATGGTGGAAACAGGAGCCAGCATGTAGGGAGTAGGCCAGGGAGCAGGGGAGTGCCCTTTAGCTGGCCTCGGGGCTAAGCTAGGGAATTGAGACCAGACTAGCTGCTCCCTTTTTCGGTAATGGAACCATGTAGGCATTTCCTGGTTATATGGTACTTTGCAGGCGGGTTTAGGTACCTGACAGCCAGGGAGGAGAGAGCAGGAGCTACCCAGGCCTTTGAATTTGCCCCACATGAGCACCAGATATTGGTGAAATTATTAAGGCCACTCCACTTAGTTAAAAGGAAGATTTATTTAGTGGGTAACTTACAAAAAGGGAAAGGTAGGTTGCAGGGTCTGGGGAAGGTGTATTGCAATCCAGTGGTGTTCTCTGGAGCTCTGCTTTGTCCACCTCCAGTGTTCAGGGTCCCAGAACAGAGAAAGCAATCGCCTATCCAGATCTTGGGTCTCCAGGCACCTCCCTTGGCCCCTCTTCGTAGGCATGACAGTTGCCAGAGTCTCAATGGGGGTTGGAACTTCCAGATCCAAGCTGGAATGGCTACCCACTACAGATATTTGCTTAACCTTACATTTATACGGCTCAGTCAGTGTGTGTGTGTGTGTGTGTGTGTGTGTGTGTGTGTGTGAACTTTTTATTCATTAAACTTCCCAACTCTTTCTTTATTTTTTACATGGTCTTTGATAATGTTGATGAGAGGTAAATCTGTAAACACATTGGAGAAATTTTTTTTTCTGAAAAAGATACCAGAACCTACAATATGTACACATCAAAGTCTGTGGCCAGATATGAGTCATGGTTATCTAATCTTATAATTTTGAGAAAATATAATTTTGGGAAAACATGATACAGGAATTTGTATGGTTTTGTTAGATAATTTATGTTTGACAAACTGTTTAACTTATTAGAATATAAATACAAGTTGATTTTAACCATGAGCTCATGAAATATTGGCATGATATTTAAGAAGTTCTCACTTCCATATCTGTTTAGAATTAAATTAGACCTCAAGCTGTTTTAAATTTAAACCATTTAGTTTTATCTAGTAAATGACTCACTACATTAAATGGTATATAACATGAATCATTATGTATACCATATTATCAAGAGCATATAATGTTTAGCTAACTGGCCTTAGCAATTATGCTATTCAATTATATAATGTAAAATCATGATCATGCAAATAATTTGTGAATTGAGGAAAATATATTCAAATATTATAAACAGGTTGTCCTTTCAGTTAAGCAATAAGATATAGGAAAATTCTGAGTTCATATGAGTAGTTAAGACTTGAAAATTGACAGAGATTATATCAATATGAGGCAACTAGCATTATAATTTGATTATTTTAGTATTTTGATTTCTAAGTGGCTTCAGTCTTCACAAATATCTTAAATGTGTTCTGTTACAAAGATAGAATTATGATTGATGTATAATTTCATATTTCAAAAGATGATAAAATTGAAAGGTAATTCAAATAGGATTTTGTTAATAACAATGTAATTAAAGTGACATGCATAATTTTGGGAATTCAGATGATGTGTAGTAACATGTGATAATTATTTTTGTAACATTATTATCATCTTCTACTCTTCTCTCTCTATATATATTTGAATAGCTATTACTCAAAGTGGGAAAAGTATTAACATTTTAATTTTGAAAATATAATTACAACACTGATTCCAGAAACAAGTTATTGTACTTTTCAATTTCCACTAAAAAATTGTATAAAATGTTGTGCACACAATGAATTTGCCAATAACATTAAGATGTCTAAAATTTATCCCCAAATTTACCTGTGTTTTCTCAGCTTTTTTATGGCATTTTTAATATCCTTATTTCTCAGTGTATAGATGGCTGGATTCAGGAGAGGTGTGATGACTGTATAAAACACAGCAAGAAACTTGTTGACCCAAGTGATGTAGACTGGCCACAGATAGATGAAAATGACAGGCCCAAAGAATAGCACAACTACTATGATGTGGGATGTACAGGTAGAGAGTGCCTTTGATGAGCCATCTTTAGACTGGAGCAGAACAGTTAATAGAATGTAGGTGTAAGATATCAGCAAGAGAATGAAACAAGTTGTTGCTAAAACACCACTCTCAGCATTTACCAAGATTCCCAGAGTATCAGTATCTGTGCAGGCTAATTTCATCACCAAAGGAATATCACAGAAAAAGCTGTCTATTACTCTAGGTCCACAGAAAGGTAGTTCCAAAATCAGGATCAGCTGACTAATGGAATGCACCAATCCAATGATCCATGATATCAAAACAAGCCAGATGCACTTCTGTCTGTCCATGATGCTGGTGTAGTGGAGTGGCCTGCAGATGGCCACATATCGGTCATAAGCCATCGATGCAAGAAGTATCATCTCACCCCCTGCAAATAAATGCACACAGAGGATCTGGCTCATGCACCCACCAAAAGAAATTGTTTTAGTATCTGTTAGTAGGTCTGTGATCAGTTTGGGGGTAGTAACTGAAGAAAGGCAGAAGTCAATAAATGAGAGGTTAGCTAACAGAAAGTACATGGGAGAATGGAGATGATGATCAGTGATGATTAATATCACGACAAAGAGATTGCCTATCACAGTCATCAGGTAGAGGGTAGAAAATGATAGTAGGAAGAAGATCTGTAGTCCTCTTGAGGTACAAAGTCCCAGAAAAATAAAGTCAGACACCACAGACTGGTTTGCTTCTTCCATTTAGTACACTGTGCTCCAATGGGTTGAGAGAGACAGAGCTTAACTAAGAATTCCTGAAATAGAAACAGTAACTTAATGTGCAGAGTCAAGTAAGCAAAAAGAATACAAATTACGTCTTAGCATTGTATTCAGTCAAATGTAAAGGAACTTCCTTGATTTTCTATATTCTTTCTAATTAAGAATTTTCTTAAATATAGAAAAAATTTGTCAGTTGAAAATATTGTTTACATTTCCAAGCCTGAAATCTAACTTTTTGGCATGGATTCAAAGGTAATTTTCTTCAATGAATATTAGAGTTATATTTATAGCCTCTCCACTTGACTGTCATAATACCAGAATGACAATCCATTGACATATTTTAAACATAAATACAACATTCCCAGGCACAAATCTCTTTTTGATTATGTCTAAACAGACAGAATTATATCAATTCTATTAAAAGGAATGATAAAAATGAAAAAAATCAAATAAATTGAGAATCCATGTGCTGAAGATTTGTTTTTAGCATTGTCATTCTTTAAAATTTGTACTTGTCCATTGGAGTGTATCTCTAAACAACCATGTATTACTAGGCCTGCATGATGGCACTTATTGTCATATGCTTAGAGATTTTCAAATCTAAATGTTGAGATTTCATATAATAATTTGAATAATGTATTCATGAAAGCTGCTTTCTCTGCATCTCTACCTTTCTGTTTCATTTCTTCTTTTTTCCCTTTCTTGAATCTCTCCCTTTATTTATTTCTCATTTGTTTTCTTCCTAATTGTAATATCTGTACTTTTTCCTACTATTTTTAGGTTTGAAATTGGAAGATTAAAGTGTCAATAATCTGGGTGATATTTTAGGATTTCCTTGTTAAGTATTTGGTACATTATATGTTAGTAATAATAATGTTTATTGATTTCCTTGTCAATAAGCACTATGAAGTAGTAAAATTGTAGTGTAAAATGAGGTCTTGCTGTTCTGAATCCCCAATATCACTTCCAGATAATGAAGTAAATGATAGGAATTTAGATTTTGAGAATTCCAAGAAAATTAATTACATTTGTAAAGTAAGTTACTTTGCTCTTTAAATATAAGCACAAATAAGTAAAAATGACCAATTTAAGTAGTAAAAACGGTCAGGTTTACCTAGAATTAATTTTATTGTGGTCAAAATTGGACATGCATAACTGTTCAAATATTAATGGCATTTTCCACACATCTTTTTTTTTAAATTTGGTGAATTCTTAGTGAATTATGTTTATTCTAATGTGTGTCATTGTTATTGCTCTCTAATTTCTGGTATATACTTCCCTAATGTATTGTTTGTGTCTTGAGAAAATAGAAGGTCCAAAAAATCAAGAGATAACCAGATAGCATTACATTAAGTTCAGTGACCTTTGAGTACAATTTTTTCGGTGTTGGAAGATTTGGAACTTATACGATTACCCTAAGAGATCAAGAACTAGTTGGAAGGGAAAACTACAATACTTTGGTCAAACACAACAATTAAAAATATAAATGCAATACTAATTTTAATCTCATGAAGGATTTTTAAAAATTGTGCTACTAAAACAAACAAACTTTAAATGAGTAGTTGTGATGAAAAATGAAAGTACAGCAATGAGTTTTTGATGTACTCACTCTACAAGAATCACCTTATAAAACAGCACTTCCTTTTTAGATGATGTTCCTCCAACTTCCCCTGGAATCTGAAACTCTCACATTGTTTCTGCTGCTATGACCAGTGTTGCTGAGATGATTCTCCTTAGTGTGGCTTATATACACTGAGAAAAGTCATGTATGCCTTGGAAAGTTTCCCATTCTGCACATTAAATAGGATCATGTAGTTGGAAAGCATTTTGCTTTCATAGTCCTTGGAGATCCCTAGACTTTCACTTCTCTTGAATTGGATACAAGATCTCAGTAATAAAGAGAAATTATTCTGTATGTATCATGACAGCTCACAAGTTAAAAGATGAAGCACATGGGACAGTGAGATGCCATAATTGTTAAAGTCACTTTGTGCTAAGTCTGATGACCTGAGTTAATCTTTCGGATCCACAGGGTGGAGGGATAGAACCCACTCACTCAGCTTCTGAACTCCACACATGTGCTGTTTCATGGGTGCAAGTACATAAGTAGACATGGCTACATTCATATACATACACCCATGTGAATAAATATAATAATTATTTGAAAAAGAGAGGAAATATGTTTGTAGTTTTATAGTTCACATGTCCATTTAGACAATTGTCTCCACACCTGGAAATACCAATTAAGACATGTATTTCTTTTGTACTCTCTTTTGAGAGTTTATTATCAACCCCAACAACACCTTGAATCAGGCAAACAATCTTATTTTAGATTGTGCAATTTACCTTTTTGCAAATTCATTTCATTATATTTAAAGTGACATCATTATGTTTTCATACACACATATATAGTGAAACTGGTTTATATAGAAACTGTGTATCCCAAAATCATTTAAAAATCTCCTTTCGACTTTTCATCCCACAATTCTATTTCATTAATATAGTTTTAATTTCATACAGTTTTACAACTAATTTACATTCAACTCGGCATGTAGTTTTGTAGAGAAATATTATTATATATGAAAAGTAGTTTTACTACTTTAACAAAGTAATTATATACCCCAAATGTGCTCCTAATCTTTTATATAATAAATCTCTTATTATTAGTATTTTCTTGTTTTCTAGCCCCTCCCCACTACCACCCTCATAGTCTGAAGGTAGATTTTTCTCTTGATAAAGGAACAAAAAAGTGAACATCTTTTTGTAAATTGGTATCTAGTAACTAGTGGTAAACTTGAAATGATAGAATTCTTTAAAACCTAATTCTAGGTAGCCTTAGGAAAATGTATCTTAATTATTTTTGAACCTGTATTCACCTTGTTTTTTTCAAATATCTTAAGTTATATTTTCTTTTTCAGAGCTGCTTCTTATTTGGGGCTACTTTTTGTTTTTAAATTGAGGTGTAATTCATAAAAGGGTACATTGTTTTGATGAGACTTTTTACAACTGTGGCTGGATGTCTTTCTTTAGTCTTCCAAGAAGGGCCATTTTACTTTTTTAGAGTTACTTTTTTAAAGTCATGAGGTCAACAACTTGGACTACTATGCATGTAAGTGCTAATGCAAATTAAAGCCCAAGTTGACCTCCAGCAGCAGTTCATTCTATGTTGACAGTGAGAGAACACTTTGCCTGTTAGGATACTGTTACTCGTGGACTGAAATGCTGAAGTAACCCCTCCCCTATTTTATTTTTTTTTTTGCAAAAATCAAGGTATATTCTAGGGTTTCCTGGTTGACCTCAACAGATAAACTGAGATGATAGTCTTAGTTCAGAAATGATCTGAATGTAGATTTACAGTCTACGTGTACAGCTGGCTAAGTGAGATCGCTTTCACAGTTCTGCATGTACCCCATTGGCTCCCCATTAGTCACTGAACTCTTAAAACTGGTATTGTAACATTACCACAATGTTTTGCGCCAATTTTATAAAACTTTATAGTGCAATATGTGTTCCTTTTCTGAGGCAAACCAAAGGTATATTTCTCAAGGTTCTGTTGCTATCAGCAGCGTTGATGGAGGATCTTTTATACATTTGTAATAGATAGAAATATACCAGATTGCAGTTTTTGTTTTTCTTTTTTTGAAAATTTAAACCATGTACCAAGTTTCTGGTCAAGATTGTGTAGGATAAGTTAAACATAATTGCATTCTATTAACCAATATGAGTGTATTTCTTATGCATATAGTTACATTGAAATAAAGTTCTAAAAAGCAAAAAAAAAAAAAAAAAAAGGATAAACTGGATTCCACCAAAAAAACTTCTGTGTCAAAGGAAACCATCAAGACTGGGGACACAAGACACAAGCAGGAAGAGAGAAAAGTCTCTGCAAGTCTTACATTTGGTAAAGGCCTTGTGTCCAGAATATCCAACACACTCTTATGACCCAATAGTAAGAGTCAATTGAACTGTAAAGAACAAAGGATGAACATGCATTTCTTCAATAAAGATGTAATGTCTGAGGGATATGAGAAGATACCCAACACCATTAGTCATTAGGGAAATACAAATCAAACCCACTTCATACCAATAAGGCTGCCCATAATAAAAAGTTAACAGTAAGTGTGGGAAAGCATGTGGAAAAGCTGGAGCCTTTGACATTGGTGGTGTTGGGGGGGGGGGGCGGGTCTTTCTGGAATAAGTACTCAGACAGCAATGAAAGTGGAAGAGAGGAGATGCTGCCGTGGCCTGAAGCCAGGACGGCCCCTGAAAGGCTTACAGTCAGCACTAGTTTGTTTTCATTTTATACTCTAAGACTGGGGGGGTCGCGGGGCAAGCAGGCAAGGTTTTACAGAAGCCTATGTGGCAGTCAGCAGGTTGTTAAGGGGGAATGACCCATTGTTTCAGCAATTTCTCTAGGTCATTCTGTTCCAGACAGCAACAGAAGCTATGCTTGGCAAATAGGCAATACAAACAATGCTTTACGTAAATCAATAAATAATCGCTATATCTAATAAAAAAGTATTTTCCCAAAGCATATTAACTACAATCTGTTATATATTTGTTATAGTCATAATAACCTCCAAATCCTTACAAATAATCCTCCATGTTCTCCTTCAATTCCATGACCATTTTTTATTAATTGTTAGTGCATGCATGTATGTTATACATATATACATTCCTATGTACATTTGTAATCCCAAATATAATTTTCTTAGTCTGTATAATGCTACCTGTATGTATGTTTTCTGACTTTTGGTCACTGTGCAACCAAATGATGTTCTCTTCTCTGGGATGCAGTTAAATGTCTCTCAATCAAAGCTTTATTCAGTTGCATATACATATACATATATGTATGCATATATATATACATATACACATATGTATGCATATATATATATATATATATATATTGTGTGTGTGTGTGTGTGTGTGTGTGTGTGTTTGTGTGTAGGGTTGAGGTCTCATATGCTTCTCCCCAGTTACTTTGGCCTCTATTATTGTAGCCTTTGTTCAGTTTATCTCTGGGTAGTCATGGTGGAAATACTCTAAAGATGTAGATTTTGATATTAGTAGGAGACACAATCTCATAGCAAAGTCCATGATTCCCTGACTCTCACAAAATTAATGTGTCCTCTTTTGTAATGTTCCCTGAGCCTTAGATGTGGGAGTGCTTTGTAAGGTATCCATTGGGACTGGGCTCTTGTATTTTATGTGAAGTGCTTGGCACTGCCCATGTAGCATGACTGATGAGCATTAGAAGGTGCTCCTGATCTTTTTTACACAAGCAATGTGGAAGTTGTGAGAATCAAAGCCTAGATGCTTTTGCCAACCCGAACAGCACAAAGAGAATGAACCTGTGAGGTTGTAAAGGAAGATTTCTTATCCACATTTGGCTAATGGAAACCATCAGGAAAGACTCTACCAAGACCACAACACACAGAGAATCCACCACAGTCTTTTACATAAAAACTTATTCAGGGACACCTGTTCAGGCACTCTTAGCTCCACTTTAACCTGAAGTGATCCTGCAGTTAACCCCTTTGATGAGAGTTATTTTTTCATAATAACTCATGGATATTCCTCAGCTTTGTCTTTTAAAACTTTCATTCGTACTATAGATACCTTGGTTGGTCAAATGCTTGACCTAGAATGCATGAACTCCTGAGTTTAATCACCAGCACTGCAGGAACCAGACTGGATGTGGAGATACAACCAGAATCCCAGCACTTGAGAAGCAGTGGAAGAAGGATGAGAATTTCAAGGTCATCCCAGCTACATGTTGAGTTTGAGGTCACCATGGGCTATATGAGGCTTTATACAAAAACAAAATAAAAAACAACAAAACCAACCAACCAACCAAACAACAACAACACAGGCAATTTATCCTGGCCTTAAGTCTATGAATAGGCCCACACTTCCCTTTGTAGTGTTATCCCCAAATATATATTGTTGTTCTTTGAGGAATATTTTTATTTGCATTGATATATCTAATGTTATTTTATGGTAATGAAGTATTTTAAGAATAAAGCTAGCTAACAGGTACTGTTTCTCATAATACACTTTACTGAAGGGCTAATGCTCAAAAAATAGACAAACTTAGAGCATAGCCATATTTAGCCCAATTCACACGGGCAGCACATGTTAGAAGGCATGCCATGGACATTTTGCTATCAAGACTGCTTCTCATTTGTACATTAATTCTCTACAATTATTAGCCACAAAGTATTGAAAAATTATAAACTGTTCTATTATGCAATTTTTCCCTCCAAGCTTCTATTTAAGGTCACATTTCTACCAATCTTCTGTTTATTCAACTTTTTAAAAATCTGTATCTTAGTGAAAGCTTGCATCATTTGTGTGTGTTTGTGTATGAGTGTATGTGTGCTTGTGTATATTTGTGTGTGTCTGTATATTTTGTGTGTGTGTGTTTGTTGTTTGTGTTTGCTTTTCCTTATTATTTGTTGTAGTTGAATAGATAGTTAATTCTGCATCATCCAGAATAAGTTCAGTGGATTAAATATATTTAAACAACCCTTTCTGCATATTGAGAGCAACTAATTGTATTAAGAGATCCAGGAAAATGTAATAATGATGTAAGAATGGCATGCAGCTCTGATTTTTTAACTGAATCATAGAGGCTTTTAGCCACTTTACTTATTTTTCCTTAATTCTAAGCTGAATTTCCTAATTTATTTGCATTAGTATAAAATGTATATACTCCAGAAATTGGTGTTCCTTTTACTATATGAGGTAGAATCCAATTAGTACTTTTTATGAACTGAACTCTCTTGCTTTGGGGATATTTGTTGATAATCTCTCTCAAAAAATTAGTGCAAGCTTTTGCCAGTGTTCATTCTGGCCATAATGAGGCAATTTCATTATTAGCAAAAGGTACCACAATTTCTGCTCTGTCTATTCCTGTTAATTGACATCTTCCTTTTAGAATCAATTCAGAAATCTTTTCTACATAGGTCTTTAATTTTTTACTCTGCTTGTATGCTAACAATAAATATCCATTCTAAGATATTATCTTCTCCCTGCTTAAGATTTCATGTGAGAAAATGAGTAGAAAGCAAAATAACTAAAATACAAACAAGCTTAGGATCCAAGCAATCCATATGTGCATCCTATAATTTCTTTTCTACCAGAGCCAATTCTCTCTTAGCCTCAGCTAATAATTTTCTTGGATTACTATTAAGCCAGAATGTAGAAATCACTTAGATGTCCTTACACTTAAAGAGTGGATAAAGAAATGTTGTACATTTCACAATGGAATATTATTCAGATGTTAAAATTAATGACTTCTGGAAATTTGAAGACAAATGGATGAAACTAGAAAAATATCATCATAATTGAGGTAACCTTGACACAGAAAGATAAACATGGTATGAACTCATTTACAACTGCATACTAACTGTGAAGGAAAGGATACCATGTGACAATTCACAGACCCAGAGAGGCTAGGTAATAATGAGGGTCCAAAAGAGGGAATGAATTAATCTCTCAGGAAAGGGGAAATAGAACAGTTATCCTGGATAGACTGTGGGCAGATGGAGACAGGAACTTGAGGGATCTGGTTGAGGAGAGGGTAGAGGAGAGAGTACTTGAAAGAGATGACTGGAAATAGAGAGCTTTTCAGGGACAGGTAGAAAGCTGATGCAAGGGAAACTCCCATGAATCTACAAGGGTAACCCCAGCTAAGATTCCTAGCAATAGTGGATATGTAGCCTGAACTTGCCATCTCCTGTTATTGATTGGTTACTACCACAATAATCATCCGAGAGCTTTTATCCAGCAACCAATTGAAACAGATACAGAGACCTACAGCCAAACATAAGGCCAAGCTCAGAGAATTCTGCTGAAGAGAGGGATAAAGGATCATAGGAGCCAGAGGGATCATGAATATCACAATCAAACCCACAGAAACAACTAACCTGACTCTTAGGAATTCATAGAGTTTGGACCGACAATCAAGAAGCCTATTTTGGGAACTACCTAAGTTTTTTACAGATATGTGACAGTTGTATATCTTGGTCTATTTATGGAACTCCTATCAATGGGAGCAAGAGCTGCGCCTAATGCTTTAGAAGGCTCTTGTGAACCTATTTTTCTTACTGGATTACCTTGCCCAGCCTAAATACAAGGAGAGGTGCTTAGTCTTACTGCAATTTGACATGCCACTCTTTGGTGATACCAAAGAGAAGCCTGATCCTTTCTGAACAGAAACAGAGGAGGAGTGGATTCAGAGGGGAGGTGGTTGAGGAAATTTGAGAAGAGGAGGGAAAGGAAACTGTGATTGGGATGCAAAATAAAAATAAATAAAAAGAGTTTGTAATTGTTCTCTCCTGATTTGTACTTTCTGTGGTCGAGTTTTCTGTAAACCTATCTTATATCCTAGATAATTGATAGAATCTCCTTTCTGTATTTTTTCAAGAGCAATTTGTAGTCCCCAACAAGGAAAATTTTTCTTTTTTTTTTACTAAACATTTTTTCCTAAGGAAACTGACCCTGAATCAGCCAGTAAGATACCATCCATATAATGATAAATTGTAGAATGAGGAAACTGTTTATGAATTATTTTTAATGGCTGATGTATAAAAAATTGACACAAAGTGGGACTGTTTAACATTCCCATTGGAAGAACTCCTACTTATACCTTTAACAGGTTGAATATTGTTATAAGTAGGTACTTTGAAGTCAAACTTTTCTTTCTCCTCTTCTTGTAAATGTACAGTATTAAAACAGACTTTTAAATCACTTACTATGGTAGACCATTTTTAGGTAATAAAGAAGGCAAGGGAATTTCAGGTTGTAAGTGCATTGGCTGAATAACCTTATTTATGGCTCTTAAATCTGTTAACACTCTCCATTTTCCTGATTTCTTCTAATAAAAATAAAGGAAAATTCCAAGGAGTTGTTTATTCTACAATATATTATATTGAGATTTAGCTGTTACTATACTAGCTGTTCTGTGTCTGTACCTTTTCTGATGTCAAAGGCCATTGTTCCACTTAACAGGTTGTCACTTAGCCATTTTAAAGGCGGGGTGGTTGGTACCTTTGAAAGACCAACAACTTTTGTATTCTGCTTATATACAATCTTAATGAAATGTGACTGTTCTTTATTGTGGGAGCCTGTTCTTGGGTTCCTCGTGGCTTTACCCAGCAGGTCCGAATAGAGGATGAACAGGACCACGGGCCTGAGTGCAAGTGTGTGAGATAGTCTGCACTTGGCTGTGCTGGGGGAGGAGGTCTTTTGCTCCACCCCTTGGCATCTCTATAAAAACCCTGGGGCAGAGACAGTCAGTGGCCCTTGAAAATGTTCCAGGCCATCTCGAGACTATCCTTTATTTTCTATCTGTTTATCTCCATGATATTCACCACAATAAATCCTTCTATCTAATATTTCCTGCTGCTTGCACTCAAGAAAACTCTGGGGAGCTGTGGGGTTGGTGGGTAAACGCCCCACACTTGATAATATGTTTTAATATTTTTTTCAGAAGCATTCTTTATGATTTATTTCTGAGATTGGAGGAATGTTAATCTGTGTTTTTCATTGCTACAACAAATCATGTCCCCATAAATTTATGGCTATATTAGCAACAAATGTCTTTCATTTTCTTATTTGTTTTTCTGACCCTATACATTAGACCTGTTTTGCACTTTGTTTTACTTGCGGTAAAGTTTCAATCCCTAGAAGTTGAATGTTTATCTCCTGAAGAGGCTATCTGAATGCCTAGATTTTGACAGATTTAATGCTACATCTGCTCCTGTGTCTACTAAGCCTCCAATTTCAATGTCACTTATTTGTATTTTTATCTTTGGTGTCTGATCATTTATAGCAGTGTGCCAAAATATTTGTTTTCTGTTATCTCCTTAATTTTTTGTTTCATCTACTGAAGTTGTTCTGTCCTTGATTACATTCAGAGCTGTGTTGTTTTTAATAACAGGTATTAAATCTTTAATTGTTCTGTAGATGGATTTCTCCAATGCTGGTACAGAATGATTGAATCGATTTTGATATTGAAGCCTGCGGAAGTCCCCTGAGGGATTTCTTGACAGCAAAAAAGTTACCTTGCCTATCCCTTATTGATCTGCATTCCTTAGTCTAATAATGGAGTTGCTGTGCCTTCTGCATACTCCAGAAGGCTGGAGACTTCTGTCTGGATTGTCTCTGAAAAAAAACCTTGCTTCTAGGAACACTTTGCCTACAACCCGTTTTCAAATGACCTTGTTTACCACAAATAAAATATCTGACATTTTGATTTTCCTTAAAACGTTTAGAAATTACTTTTCCTATCAGAGTAGCATCATAAATGTCAGATCCAATATCAACTGTATTTCTAATCCATTCATCTATTTGTGCCAATCTTTCCTTTAAAGGCCTAATAACACTTTTGCATTATCATTTTTAAAAGCCAAAGATTTGATTATTAATTTTCTGACTTCTGAATCTGATACTATTCTCTTTATAACTGATGTCAGCCTTTGCAAAAAATCAGTGAAGGCTTCTTTTGAGATTTTTGTAATTGTAGTAAATGACACAGATCTCTTTCCTGATTCTTCATCTTTGTGCCAAGCATTTAAAGCTTCTAAACAACATTGCTTAATGATTTGACCATCAAATTTAAGTTACGTTTTTAACTCAGCATATTGACCTTTTCCTAGAACTGGTCTTGGGAAATATTTATAACTGTAGCCCTATTTCATTGTTCTATGGGCCTAGCTTCCTCTTTCCACCATTATTGCTATTATAATTGAAGAGCAGCTTCCAATATTGATGTTGCCAAATCTTCCAGTCTTGGGAGATAATTCTGTCTTGAGTTGTCCATGGATTTAACATCTGCTTCACATAGGGTAAGTGCATACCATATGAAATGACTGCTTTCTTAAATCTCTTCAAATTTAATATTTAACTTTTTTCCTTTGGTTTCTTTGAGACAGGATTTCTCTGTGTAGCTTTGGAGCCTGTCCTGGACCTTGCTTTGTAGACCAGATTGGCCTCGAATTCACAGAGATCCACCTACCTCTGCCTTCCAAGTGCTGGGATTAAAGGCATGCACCACCTCCACCTGGCATTCCATTTAATTTCTTGATAACTTTGTGGATGCCTATCATCTCCTGGTAGTTCTTATATAGTAACTGGATAAACTAAGGCTGATTTTCTAACAGCCTTTGGCCATCCTTCAGTTTCAAAATGCAGTGAGTGGTGCTTTAGTCTCTTGTCTAAATTCCTTTGTCTGTGTCAAAAATATATTTTACTTATTTTCACTTATAAGTCTTTCTAAGATTTGTATGTTTTCAATTCATGTTTCATATTTGGTGCAAAAATCCACTAGGACTATTAAGGATAAAATATGAATTACCAGACTGATAGTAATCGCAATCAATATTATGTAAATCCTCAGTTATTTTTTCATTTTCTGTTTCTATTTTTAAGCCATCTGAAGTAGCATTATATAGGATCCTAATACCATAATATTACAATATTTACCATCCTTAAAGTGGGAAAGACTTTTCCTTTTAATATTACTCAACTCTCTCCTTGAGGACTTCCTAGTATTTTCACAG